>NC_069501.1:887511852-887626070 GCF_027579735.1 Bombina bombina | reverse complement strand
GCCTGAATCAAGGTATCTATGACCGACTCAGAGAATCCCCGCTTGGATAAAATCAAGCGTTCAATCTCCAGGCAGTCAGCCGCAGAGAAACTAGATTTGGATGCTGGAATGGACCTTGAATCAGAAGATCCTGTATCAGTGGCAGAGTCCATGATGGAAGAGATGACATGTCCACCAGGTCTGCATACCAAGTCCTGCGTGGCCACGCAGGTGCTATCAAAATCACCGAAGCTCTCTCCTGTTTGATTCTGGCAATCAAACGAGAAAGGAGAGGAAATGGTGAAAACACATAAGCCAAGTTGAACGACCAAGGTACTGCTAGAGCATCTCTCAGTAATGCTTAAGGATCCCTTGATCTGGACCCGTAACAAGGAAGTTTGGCGTTCTGACGAGACGCCATCAGATCCAATTCTGGTGTTCCCCATTGATGAATCAATTGTGCAAACACCTCCGGATGGAGTTCCCACTCCCCCGGATGAAAAGTCTGACGACTTAGAAAATCTGCTTCCCAGTTCTCCACTCCTGGGATATAGATTGCTGATAGATGGCAAGCGTGAGTCTCTGCCCATCGAATTATTTTGTTAACCTCTATCATCGCTAGAGAACTCTTTGTTCCCCCCTGATGATTGATATATGCTACAGTCGTGATATTGTCCGACTGGAATCTTATGAATCTGGCCGAAGCCAGCTGAGGCCACGCCTGAAGCGCGTTGAATATCGCTCTCAGTTCTAGAATATTTATTGGATGGAGAGCCTCCTCCTGAGTCCACACACCCTGTGCTTTCAGGGAATTCCAGACTGCACCCCAGCCCAATAGGCTGGCGTCCGTCGTCACTATGACCCATGCTGGCCTGCGGAAACACATTGCCTGGGACAGATGATCCAGCGACAACCACCAAAGAAGAGAGTCTCTGGTCTCTTGATCCAGATTTATCTGAGGAGATAAATCTGCATAATCCCCATTCCACTGTTTGAGCATGCATAGTTGCAGTGGTCTGAGATGCAAGCGAGCAAACGGAACTATGTCCATTGCCGCTACCATTAGTCCGATTACCTCCATACACTGAGCCACTGACGGCCGAGGAATGGAATGAAGAGGTGGTTAAAATATTTGATTTCCTGACCTCCGTCAGAAAAATTTTCATGTCCACCTAATCTATCAGAGTTCCCAGGAATGGAACTCTTGTAAGAGGGATAAGTGAACTCTTTTTTTACGTTCACCTTCCACCCGTGAGATCTTAGAAAAGCCAACACGATGTCCATGTGAGATTTGGCTAGTTGGTAAGTTGACGCCTGAATTAAGATATCGTCCAGATAAGGCGCCACTGCTATGCCCCGTGGCCTTAGAACCACTAGAAGGGACCCTAGCACCTTTGTGAAAATTCTGGGAGCTGTGGCCAACCTGAAGGTAAGAGCCACAAACTGGTAATGCTTGTCCAGAAAGGCGAACCTGAGGAACTGGTGATGATCTTTGTGGATAGGGATGTGTAGATACACATCCTTTAAGTCCACGGTGGTCATATACTGACCCTCCTGGATCATTAGTAAAATAGTCCGAATGGTCACCATCTTGAAGGATGGGACTCTGAGGAATTTGTTTAGGATGTTGAGATCTAAAATTGGTCTGAAGGTTACCTCTTTTTTGGGAACCACAAACACATTGGAGTAAAACCCCTGCCCCTGTTCTGTTTTCAGAACTGGGCAGATTAGTCCCATGGTATATAGGTCTTCTACCATAAGAACGCCTCTCTTTTTGTCTGGTTTACAGACAATTGAGAAAGATGGAATCTCCCCCTTGGAGGAGAATCTTTGAAATCTAGAAGATACCCCTGGGTTACGATTTCTAAAGCCCAGGAGTCCTGAACGTCTCTTGCCCAAGCCTGAGCAAAGAGAGAAAGTCTGCCCCCTACTAGATCCGGTCCTGGATCGGGGGCTACCCCTTCATGCTGTCTTGGTGGCAGCAGCGGGCTTCTTGGCCTGTTTACCTTTGTTCCAAGTCTGGTTAGGTCTCCAGACTGACTTGGATTAAGCAAAATTCCCCTCTTGTTTTGCAGCAGGGGAAGAGGTAGAGGGACCACCTTTGAAGTTTCGAAAGGAACGAAAATTATTTTGTTTGGTCCTCATCTTATTTGTCTTATCCTGAAGCATGGCATTTTCCTCCAGTGATGTCTGAAATGATCTCTTTCAGTTCAGGCCCAAATAGGGTCTTACCTTTGAAAGGGATGGCTAAAAGCTTAGATTTTGATGACACATCAGCAGACCAGGACTTAAGCCATAATGCTCTACGCGCTAAAATGGCAAAACCTGAATTCTTTGCCGCTAATTTAGCCAGTTGAAAAGCGGCATCTGTAATGAAAGAATTAGCTAGCTTGAGAGCCCTAATTCTATCCAGAATATCATCTAATGGGGTCTCAACCTGAAGAGCCTCCTCCAGAGCCTCGAACCAAAAAGCAGCTGCAGTAGTTACAGGAACAATGCACGCTATAGGTTGCAGAAGAAAATATTTTCTTTAGGAGACCCTCTGATTTTTTACCCATAGGATCTTTGAAAGCACAACTGTCCTCAATTGGTATAGTTGTACGCTTAGCCAGGGTAGAAATAGGTCCCTCCACCTTAGGGACCATCTGCCACGAATCCTGCATGGTATCTGACATGGGAAACATTTTCTTAAAAGTAGGAGGGGGAGAGAACGGAATACCTGGTCTATCCCACTCCTTAGTAACAATGTCTGAAATCCTCTTAGGGACCGGAAAAACATCAGTGTAGGCAGGAACCTCTAGATATCTGTCCATTCTACACAATTTCTCTGGAACTACAATAGAGTCGCAATCATCCAGAGTCGCTAAAACCTCCCTGAGCAACAAGCGGAGGTGTTCTAGTTTAAATTTAAAAGCCGTCATATCTGAGTCTGTCTGAGGGAACATCTTTCCTGAATGAGAAATCTCTCCCTCAGACAGCAAATCCCTCACCCAAAACTCAGAACATTGTGAGGGTACATCGGATATGGCTAATAAAGCGCCAGAGGGCTCAGCATTTGTTCTCACACCAGACCTACTGCGCTTCCCCTGCAACCCAGGCAGCTTAGATAAAACCTCTGTGAGGGTAATATTCATAACTGCGGCCATATCTTGCAGGGTGAAAGAATTAGACGCACTAGAAGTACTTGGCGTCGCTTGTGCGGGCGTTAATGGTTGTGACACTTGGGGAGAATTAGATGGCATAACCAGATTCCCTTCTGACTGAGAATCATCCTGCGACATACTTTTATTAGCTAAAATATGTTCTTTGCAATTTATTGACCTTTCAGTGCATGAGGGACACATTTGAAGTGGGGGTTCCACAATGGCTTCTAAACACATTGAACATTGGCTTTCCTCAATGTCAGACATGTTGAACAGGCTAGTAATGACCACAAACAAGCTTGAAAACACTTTATTTAGTGAAAAAATAACAATCTTAAAAAACGGTACTGCACCTTTAAGAGAAAAAAAGCATACACATTGTGCAAAACTGCTTTAAAATACACCAATCGTTTCAAATTTTTGATATAAGATTCAATTTATGCAGTTAAGTTTGCCCCACAAGAAAAAGAAACACTTAACCCTTTATTGTGAAAACCGGATAGTTAATAAGGCCTAAATCCGGAAAAAAACACCCCCTGCACCTCGCCACAGCCCTGCTGTGGCGCCTACCTGCCCTCAGGGATTGGAAAAATGGGGTTAAAGCTTCGATTTGGCCCAACACTACCACATGGGCCCTCCAGAGTTGGAGCTTGCGGCTTGCTTTGTAAATACAACTGCGCATCTGAGGTGCGAAAATAGGCCCTGCCCATCTCACTCAATGTTTTGTCAGCCTAAATGAACTGCACCAGAGCGGTTCCAAGCTAGCCATGTGGGTTCTGAGACCCAAAAAAGAAGCCAAGTGTACCCTCAATAAAGTTTCCAAAAAACGTTATTGTCCAAAAAAACGTTAACAGCACTCCCAGTTCACAAAACGTTTGCCCACAAACATGCAAAACTCAGTGTCAACCATTTTATATTAGCCCCTTATACAAGCTTAGTAATACCCTTCTACATCTCTTAGGATTACTTCTTACCCTTACCCTCATGGGGATACTGTCAGCCTTTCTGAAATACCACATTCTCTCCAGAAAAAATGCTTGAACATACCTCACTGCTATATAGCATGAAAACGTTCCTCACACTGAAGTTTCTTGTACCCCTCAGCCCTTCTGTGGGAACTGCTCTGGATCTTAGTGACAAATGCTAAGATCATCTGCCTCCAGGCAGAAGTCTTCATCCATCTGCTGCCTGAGAGTAAATAGTACACACCGGTACCATTTAAAATAAAAAACTCTAGCTTGAAGAAAATAAAAAACATAATTTATGTAAGAACTTACCTGATAAATTCATTTCTTTCATATTAACAAGAGTCCATGAGCTAGTGACGTATGGGATATACATTCCTACCAGGAGGGGCAAAGTTTCCCAAACCTTAAAATGCCTATAAATACACCCCTCACCACACCCACAAATCAGTTTAACGAATAGCCAAGAAGTGGGGTGATAAGAAAAAGTGCGAAGCATATAAAATAAGGAATTGGAATAATTGTGCTTTATACAAAAAAATCATAACCACCACAAAAAAGGGTGGGCCTCATGGACTCTTGTTAATATGAAAGAAATGAATTTATCAGGTAAGTTCTTACATAAATTATGTTTTCTTTCATGTAATTAACAAGAGTCCATGAGCTAGTGACGTATGGGATAATGACTACCCAAGATGTGGATCTTTCCACACAAGAGTCACTAGAGAGGGAGGGATAAAATAAAGACAGCCAATTCCTGCTGAAAATAATCCACACCCAAAATAAAGTTTAACAAAAAACATAAGCAGAAGATTCAAACTGAAACCGCTGCCTGAAGAACTTTTCTACCAAAAACTGCTTCAGAAGAAGAAAATACATCAAAATGGTAGAATTTAGTAAAAGTATGCAAAGAAGACCAAGTTGCTGCTTTGCAGATCTGGTCAACCGAAGCTTCATTCCTAAACGCCCAGGAAGTAGATACTGACCTAGTAGAATGAGCTGTAATTCTTTGAGGCGGAGTTTTACCCGACTCAACATAGGCAAGATGAATTAAAGATTTCAACCAAGATGCCAAAGAAATGGCAGAAGCTTTCTGGCCTTTCCTAGAACCGGAAAAGATAACAAATAGACTAGAAGTCTTACGGAAAGATTTCGTAGCTTCAACATAATATTTCAAAGCTCTAACAACATCCAAAGAATGCAATGATTTCTCCTTAGAATTCTTAGGATTAGGACATAATGAAGGAACCACAATTTCTCTACTAATGTTGTTGGAATTCACAACTTTAGGTAAAAATTCAAAAGAAGTTCGCAACACCGCCTTATCCTGATGAAAAATCAGAAAAGGAGACTCACATGAAAGAGCAGATAATTCAGAAACTCTTCTAGCAGAAGAGATAGCCAAAAGGAACAAAACTTTCCAAGAAAGTAATTTAATGTCCAATGAATGCATAGGTTCAAACGGAGGAGCTTGAAGAGCTCCCAGAACCAAATTCAAACTCCAAGGAGGAGAAATTGACTTAATGACAGGTTTTATACGAACCAAAGCTTGTACAAAACAATGAATATCAGGAAGAATAGCAATCTTTCTGTGAAAAAGAACAGAAAGAGCAGAGATTTGTCCTTTCAAAGAACTTGCGGACAAACCCTTATCCAAACCATCCTGAAGAAATTGTAAAATTCTCGGTATTCTAAAAGAATGCCAAGAAAAATGATGAGAAAGACACCAAGAAATATAAGTCTTCCAGACTCTATAATATATCTCTCGAGATACAGATTTACGAGCCTGTAACATAGTATTAATCACGGAGTCAGAGAAACCTCTATGACCAAGAATCAAGCGTTCAATCTCCATACCTTTAAATTTAAGGATTTCAGATCCGGATGGAAAAAAGGACCTTGTGACAGAAGGTCTGGTCTTAACGGAAGAGTCCATGGCTGGCAAGATGCCATCCGGACAAGATCCGCATACCAAAACCTGTGAGACCATGCCGGAGCTATTAGCAGAACAAACGAGCATTCCCTCAGAATCTTGGAGATTACTCTTGGAAGAAGAACTAGAGGCGGAAAGATATAGGCAGGATGATACTTCCAAGGAAGTGATAATGCATCCACTGCCTCCGCCTGAGGATCCCGGGATCTGGACAGATACCTGGGAAGTTTCTTGTTTAGATGAGAGGCCATCAGATCTATCTCTGGGAGCCCCCACAATTGAACAATCTGAAGAAATACCTCTGGGTGAAGAGACCATTCGCCCGGATGCAACGTTTGGCGACTGAGATAATCCGCTTCCCAATTGTCTACACCTGGGATATGAACCGCAGAGATTAGACAGGAGCTGGATTCCGCCCAAACCAAAATTCGAGATACTTCTTTCATAGCCAGAGGACTGTGAGTCCCTCCTTGATGATTGATGTATGCCACAGTTGTGACATTGTCTGTCTGAAAACAAATGAACGATTCTCTCTTCAGAAGAGGCCAAAACTGAAGAGCTCTGAAAATTGCACGGAGTTCCAAAATATTGATCGGTAATCTCACCTCCTGAGATTCCCAAACTCCTTGTGCCGTCAGAGATCCCCACACAGCTCCCCAACCTGTGAGACTTGCATCTGTTGAAATTACAGTCCAGGTCGGAAGAACAAAAGAAGCCCCCTGAATTAAACGATGGTGATCTGTCCACCACGTTAGAGAGTGTCGAACAATCGGTTTTAAAGATATTAATTGAGATATCTTCGTGTAATCCCTGCACCATTGGTTCAGCATACAGAGCTGAAGAGGTCGCATGTGAAAACGAGCAAAGGGGATCGCGTCCGATGCAGCAGTCATAAGACCTAGAATTTCCATGCATAAGGCTACCGAAGGGAATGATTGTGACTGAAGGTTTCGACAAGCTGTAATCAATTTTAGACGTCTCTTGTCTGTTAAAGACAGAGTCATGGACACTGAATCTATCTGGAAACCCAGAAAGGTTACCCTTGTTTGAGGAATCAAAGAACTTTTTAGTAAATTGATCCTCCAACCATGATCTTGAAGAAACAACACAAGTCGATTCGTATGAGACTCTGCTAAATGTAAAGACGGAGCAAGTACCAAGATATCGTCCAAATAAGGAAATACCACAATACCCTGTTCTCTGATTACAGACAGAAGGGCACCGAGAATCTTTGTGAAAATTCTTGGAGCTGTAGCAAGGCCAAACGGTAGAGCCACAAATTGGTAATGCTTGTCTAGAAAAGAGAATCTCAGGAACTGATAATGATCTGGATGAATCGGAATATGCAGATATGCATCCTGTAAATCTATTGTGGACATATAATTCCCTTGCTGAACAAAAGGCAATATAGTCCTTACAGTTACCATCTTGAACGTTGGTATCCTTACATAGCGATTCAATAATTTTAGATCCAGAACTGGTCTGAAGGAATTCTCCTTCTTTGGTACAATGAAGAGATTTGAATAAAACCCCATCCCCTGTTCCGGAACTGGAACTGGCATAATTACTCCAGCCAACTCTAGATCTGAAACACAATTCAGAAATGCTTGAGCTTTCACTGGATTTACTGGGACATGGGAAAGAAAAAATCTCTTTGCAGGAGGTCTCATCTTGAAACCAATTCTGTACCCTTCTGAAACAATGTTCTGAATCCAAAGATTGTGAACAGAATTGATCCAAATTTCTTTGAAAAAACGTAACCTGCCCCCTACCAGCGGAACTGGAATGAGGGCCGTACCTTCATGTGAACTTAGAAGCAGGCTTTGCCTTTCTAGCAGGCTTGGATTTATTCCAGACTGGAGATGGTTTCCAAACTGAAACTGCTCCTGAGGACGAAGGATCAGGCTTTTGTTCTTTGTTGAAACGAAAGGATCGAAAACGATTGTTAGCCCTGTTTTTACCTTTAGACTTTTTATCCTGTGGTAAAAAAGTTCCTTTCCCACCAGTAACAGTTGAAATAATAGAATCCAACTGAGAACCAAATAATTTGTTTCCCTGGAAAGAAATGGAAAGTAGAGTTGATTTAGAAGCCATATCAGCATTCCAAGTCTTAAGCCATAAAGCTCTTCTGGCTAAGATAGCCAGAGACATAAATCTAACATCAACTCTAATAATATCAAAAATGGCATCACAGATGAAATTATTAGCATGCTGGAGAAGAATAATAATATCATGAGAATCACGATTTGTTACTTGTTGCGCTAGAGTTTCCAACCAAAAAGTTGAAGCTGCAGCAACATCAGCCAATGATATAGCAGGTCTAAGAAGATTACCTGAACATAGATAAGCTTTTCTTAGAAAAGATTCAATTTTTCTATCTAAAGGATCCTTAAACGAGGTACCATCTGATGTAGGAATGGTAGTACGTTTAGCAAGGGTAGAAATAGCCCCATCAACTTTAGGGATTTTGTCCCAAAATTCTAACCTGTCAGGCGGAACAGGATATAATTGCTTAAAACGTTTAGAAGGAGTAAATGAATTACCCAATCTATCCCATTCCTTAGCAATTACTGCAGAAATAGCATTAGGAACAGGAAAGACTTCTGGAATAACCGCAGGAGCTTTAAAAACCTTATCTAAACGTATAGAATTAGTATCAAGAGGACTAGAATCCTCTATTTCTAAAGCAATTAGTACTTCTTAAGTAAAGAGCGAATAAATTCCATCTTAAATAAATATGAAGATTTATCAGCATCAATCTCTGAGACAGAATCCTCTGAACCAGAAGAGTCCAAAGAATCAGAATGATGGTGTTCATTTAAAAATTCATCTGTAGAAAGAGAAGATTTAAAAGACTTTTTACGTTTACTAGAAGGAGAAATAACAGACAAAGCCTTCTTTATGGATTCAGAAACAAAATCTCTTATGTTATCAGGAACATTCTGCACCTTAGATGTTGAGGGAACTGCAACAGGCAATGGTACATCACTAAAGGAAATATTATCTGCATTAACAAGTTTGTCATGACATTTAATACAAACAACAGCTGGAGGAATAGCTACCAAAAGTTTACAGCAGATACACTTAGCTTTGGTAGATCCAGCAGGCAGAGGTTTTCCTGTAGTATCTTCTGGCTCAGATGCAACGTGAGACATCTTGCAATATGTAAGAGAAAAAACAACATATAAAGCAAAATAGATCAAATTCCTTATAAGACAGTTTCAGGAATGGGAAAAAATGCCAAACATCAAGCTTCTAGCAACCAGAAGCAAATGAAAAATGAGACTGAAATAATGTGGAGACAAAAGCGACGCCCATATTTTTTGGCGCCAAAAAAGACGCCCACATTATTTGGCGCCTAAATGCTTTTTGCGCCAAAAATGACGCAACATCCGGAACGCCGACATTTTTGGCGCAAAATAACGTCAAAAAATGACGCAACTTCCGGCGACACGTATGACGCCGGAAACGGAAATGAATTTTTGCGCCAAAAAAGTCCGCGCCAAAAATGACGCAATAAAATGAAGCATTTTCAGCCCCCGCGAGCCTAACAGCCCACAGGGAAAAAGTCAAATTTTTGAGGTAAGAAAAATATGATAATTAAAGCATAATCCCAAATATGAAACTGACTGTCTGGAAATAAGGAAAGTTGAACATTCTGAGTCAAGGCAAATAAATGTTTGAATACATATATTTAGAACTTTATAAATAAAGTGCCCAACCATAGCTTAGAGTGTCACAGAAAATAAGACTTACTTACCCCAGGACACTCATCTACATGTTTGTAGAAAGCCAAACCAGTACTGAAACGAGAATCAGTAGAGGTAATGGTAAATATAAGAGTATATCGTCGATCTGAAAAGGGAGGTAAGAGATGAATCTCTACGACCGATAACAGAGAACCTTATGAAATAGACCCCGTAGAAGGAGATCACTGCATTCAATAGGCAATACTCTCCTCACATCCCTCTGACATTCACTGCACGCTGAGAGGAAAACCGGGCTCCAACTTGCTGCGGAGCGCATATCAACGTAGAATCTAGCACAAACTTACTTCACCACCTCCCTTGGAGGCAAAGTTTGTAAAACTGATTTGTGGGTGTGGTGAGGGGTGTATTTATAGGCATTTTAAGGTTTGGGAAACTTTGCCCCTCCTGGTAGGAATGTATATCCCATACGTCACTAGCTCATGGACTCTTGTTAATACAACTGCGCATCTGAGGTGTGAAAATAGGCCCCGCCCATCTCACTCAATGTTTTGTCAGCCTAAATGAACTGCACCAGAGCGGTTCCAAGCTAGCCATGTGGGTTCTGAGACCCAAAAAAGAAGCCAAGTGTACCCTCAATAAAGTTTCCAAAAAACGTTTATTGTCCAAAAAAACGTTAACAGCACTCCCAGTTCACAAAAACGTTTGCCCACAAACATGCAAAACTCAGTGTCAACCATTTTATATTAGCCCCTTATACAAGCTTAGTAATACCCTTCTACATCTCTTAGGATTACTTCTTACCCTTACCCTCATGGGGATACTGTCAGCCTTTCTGAAATACCACATTCTCTCCAGAAAAAATGCTTGAACATACCTCACTGCTATATAGCATGAAAACGTTCCTCACATTGAAGTTTCTTGTACCCCTCAGCCCTTCTGTGGGAACTGCTCTGGATCTTAGTGACAAATGCTAAGATCATCTGCCTCCAGGCAGAAGTCTTCATCCATCTGCTGCCTGAGAGTAAATAGTACACACCGGTACCATTTAAAATAAAAAACTCTAGCTTGAAGAAAATAAAAACTAACATTTTATCACCTCTTTCACTTTACCCTTCCTAGTACGAGTAGGCAAAGAGAATGACTGGGGGTGGAGCAAAGGGAGGAGCTATATAGACAGCTCTGCTGTGGTGCTCTTTGCTGTGGTGCTCTTTAAGGAGTCCCTTAAATTTATAGTCATTGATAAGGGGATAATGAATGGTTGTGGTGGTGATAATGATAGAGTTTTGCTCCAAAAAGAGGTCAAATGGATTTATAGGTTGGGGACCAGAATCCCTGTAGGTCTAAATGACAAATTGGAGTTTGCCAGCTTCCTGTAATGTGTAATTATGTAAGAAATCATTATGATGCACATTTTGATATATTAAGTTGTGGTGGGTACACCAGTAGACTATCCGATGGGTTGAGTGCCAAATAAATAAAGTGAAGGTGTTTAACAAAGAGATAGAAAGTCACCATACACTAGGAATTATGTGTTGTAATGTGTGAATAAATTATCAGATATCTCAAGTTTGTTCTGTTAATACAAGAAAGGGCAGTGATTTCAATGCATACATTGTATGTACTGACATGTTCCTTTAAGAAAATGCAAGGAAGTGAGGTAGTAATTACCTAAATTGAACACCGCCAGGTGCTATAAAAGGAGGAGGTCCAGAGAGGACTAACATGCCCTGACGAGCCCCTGTAACACATAATTACTGTGGGGGTGAAACGTGCGTTGACACTTGTGTGTTTGACACCTGTGTGTCTTTATACCTTGGAGTAAGTTGACTATCTCCTAGGTTTCTTAAATGGGAACTATTGTTACATGATTGACCAGCTTTTTGTTCTTGACTGCTTGCCATTATGCCTGTATTTCCAGCAAGACATTGCTGTATGGAGCTATACCTTTGAAGATGCCAGGCTGCCTCTATATTCGATCTGGTGGAGATTTGCAGCAGAGTGAGCAGCATGAGATATGTCAAAGAGGAACGGTACATCTGTGGTAAGACTCGTTACACACTATGAGTGCTTGGATGTATAATCTTTTTACATGGTACATCTGTGGTAAGATCGGATACACTGTATCCAGCGTGGATATCTTTGCTACTTCAGCGTGAATGTTTGTTGGCTAATTAGAAACGGACTTGGATGCCTTTTAGCCAATCCGGAAAGATGTGGTAGTTGGGACACTCCCCCACTCGATTTTAAACAGTGTGCTCAAGATTCAGTGTGCTGTTTGGTTTGTGGTTACCTCACTAAGGCAATAAGACTGTCTCTGAATAAGAGTATAACCCCAATTGATAGATGCAAGTTTCCAATTTTTGCAAATCACGACCTAGTGTGCAGTTTGATCTGCGGTCACTATTTAGGAACGAGACTGTCTTTATCATCATATCTCACGCTGTAGGATTTGTAGTGTTTATTCACTGCGGTTCTATTTTCTCTCTGCTCAATTACTTATGTATTTAACACGCTATGATTTTATCTGTTTGTATATACATAATTTAAGCTGGTTTTGATAACAAGTCATTCTCAGACATGGTGGTAGGTTTATATACGGTATCAGAGTGATACAGGCCTGTGTCATAGATAACTGAGATTGGTTCCCCCTGTGTATATGTATATATTTGTTTGTCTATAATGCTTTTGCTTTATGCAGTGCTGCAAGGCATAAATGGGTGAATACCAATTTTGATATGTTTGCTAGTTAATTAAAACTGTTATATATAACCTCTTATGTGTGCTGGTTTTCATTCCCTTTCTATTTCTGCCTTTTTGAATAATACATATGGTATATACAATGCATACAAGCCTGAGTGCTATAGACCAGGAGTACACTTCTGCTGTGCTGTGTCTGCCTGGCTTCCCCTAGTAAACCTCCAAAGCATTCACAATCTCACTACTAGAACAGTGCAACAACACCACCCCCCCCCCCCAAAAAAAAACATTGTTATTGAATGCAATTGGAAGCAGTGTGCAATGTGAAAAGTTTGTGAGCAAGACTCAAAGCCCCTATTGATTCCAGACTTCACAGGGGGCTGAACTCACTGAATTCTCTAAGAAAAGGGGCAGAACCTGGAAGTCCCAAATAGATGATAGCTGCCCTTCATAGAAAGTGGAGGCCTTTTTTACTGTCATTATATAATATGGGTCCAGGTCTCCATAAACCCTCACACCACTGAGAAATCACACCCCTGGTCTCTAGCTTCCCCTGAACAAAATGCTATTACTACTAATAATCTAATTGACTTATTTGATTATGTAACTAAAGTATTAGACCAGGGTGGAACAGTTGATGTAGCATATCTAGATTTCAGCAAAGCATTTGAATCACAAATTAAACATTTCTGTTCAGTGTCCCTTTAAGCCAGCATTCTACCCAGTACACAATTTGAGTCTAGACCAAGGAGATACAGTTTGTGAATTAGTTTGTTGTGTGGGGCAGTGTCAAATGCTTTGCTGAAATCTAGATATGCTACATCAAGTGCTCCACCCTGGTCTAATACTTTAGTTACATAATCAAAGAAGATTAGTCTGAAGATTAGTCTCCCTGAAGTAAAACCATGTTGATTTTGGTCCTCTAAATTGTGTCTTTTTGTAAGTCATAATTCTTTTAGAGACTTTCCATTTATTTCCCTACTACTGAAGTTAAACTACCTGGCCTGTAGTTACTAGATTCTTGCCTACTGCCCTTTTTATGAAGAGGTACTACATTTGCTATTCTCCAATCATCTGGAACAGCTCCTGTTAATAGTGACTGATTAAACAGATCAGTTAATGGGGCAGTTAGCAATGAAGTTCTTTTAAAACTCTTGGATGATTATCAGGACCCACTGATTTTTATACATTTATTTTTGATAATGCTAACAAACCTCATCCTCTGTCCTCAAGTGTGCTAAAACCCAACAGGAAAAACATAATTTATGTAAGAATTTATCTGATAAATTAATTTCTTTCATATTGGCAAGAGTCCATGAGCTAGTGACGTACGGGATATACAATCCTACCAGGAGGGGCAAAGTTCCCCAAAGCTCAAAATGCCTATAAATACACCCCTCACCACACCAACAATTCAGTTTATCGAATAGCCAAGAAGTGGGGTGATAAAGAAAGGAGCAAAAAAAAAAAAAGCATAACAAAGGAATTTGAATAATTGTGCTTTATACAAAAAAATCATAACCACCATAAAAAAGGTGGGTCTCATAGACTCTTGCCAATATGAAAGAAATGAATTTATCAGGTAAATTCTTACATAAATTATGCTTTCTTTCATGTAATTGGCAAGAGTCCATGAGCTAGTGACGTATGGGATATCAATACCCAAGATGTGGAACTCCACGCAAAAGTCACTAGAGAGGGAGGGATAAAAAATAAAGACAGTCAATTCCGCTGAAAAAAATTAATCCACAACCCAAATCATAAGTTTTCATCTTAAAGTGGAAAAGAAAAAAACTGAAAATATAAGCAGAAGAATCAAACTGAAACAGCTGCCTGAAGAACTTTTCTACCAAAATCTGCTTCTGAAGAAGAAAAAACATCAAAATGGGAAAATTTAGTAAATGTATGCAAAGAAGACCAAGTTGCTGCTCTGCAAATCTGATCAACTGAAGCTTCATTCTTAAAAGCCCAGGAAGTGGAAACTGACCTAGTAGAATGAGCTGTAATCCTCTGAGGCGGGGATTCACCCGACTCCAAATAAGCGTGATGAATAAAAATCTTTAACCACGATGCCAAAGAAATGGCAGAAGCCATCTGATCTTTCCTAGAACCAGAAAAGATAACAAATAGACTAGACGTCTTCCTGAAAACTTTAGTAGCTTCAACATAATATTTCAAAGCTCTCACCACATCCAAAGAATGTAAATATCTTTCTTAAGAATTCTTAGGATGAGGACACAAAGATGGGACAACAATTTCTCTACTAATGTTGTTGGAATTCACAACTTTAGGTAAGCATTTAAATGATGTCTGGAAAACTGCCTTATCCTGATGAAAAATCAGAAAAGGAGACTCAAAAAAAAGAGCAGATAATTCAGAAACTCTTCTAGCAGAAGAGATGGCCAAAAGAAACAACACTTTCCAAGAAAGCAATTTAATGTCCAAAGAATCCATAGGCTCAAACGGAGGAGTCTGTAAAGTCTTCAAAACCAAATTAAGACTCCAAGGAGGAGAGATTGATTTAATGACAGGCTTAATACGAACCAAAGCCTGTACAAAACAATGAATATCAGGGAGTTTAGCAATTTTTCTGTGGAATAAAACAGAAAGAGCAGAGATTTGTCCTTTCAAGTTACTTGCAGACAAACCTTTATCCAAACCACCCTGAAGAAACTGTAAAATTCTAGGAATCCTAAAAGAATGCCAAGAGAATTTATGAGAACACCATGAAATGTAAGTCTTCCAAACTCGATAATAAATCATAGTATTAATCACTGAGTCAGAGAAACCTCTATGACTAAGCACTAAGCGTTCAATTTCCATACCTTCATATTTAATGATTTGAGATCCTGATGAAAAAATGGACCTTGAGATAGAAGGTCTGGCCAAGGTTGGCAACTGGACATACGAACAAGATCTGCATACCAAAACCTGTGAGCCCATGCTGGAGCCACCAGCAGCACAAACAATTGCTCCATGATGATCTTGGAAATCACTCTTGGAAGGAGAACTAGAGGCGGAAAATATAGGCAGGTTGAAAACTCCAAGTAAGTGTCAATACATCCACTGCTTCCACCTGAAGGTCCCTGGACCGGGAAAGGTTCCTGGGAAGTTTCTTGTCTAGATGAGATGCCATCAGATCTATTTCTGGAAGCCCCAACATCTGAACAATTTGAAAAAACACATCTGGGTGAAGAGACCACTCTCCCGGATGTAAAGTTTGACGACTGAGATAATCCGCTTCCCAATTGTCTATACCTGGGATATGAACTGCAGAAATTAGACAGGAGCTGGATTCTGCCCAAACAAGTATCCGGAATACTAGCTCTGATGAACTGCCATTGAGGCAGGAAACGCGTCAGCTGTGTCTTCTGCTCACTGTGTCCTTTTTCGTTTTTACTATATATGAAATAAATTTTTTATTTTTATTATGCACCACTCTCCTGGCTTCCTTTTCTGATGAGACCGCTCCTTTGTTTCGATTGTTGTTCTTCATATTGCTGTGGGGGTGTGGAGAAACCCCCGGTACTCATTGGATCAGCTGTGCCTGAGTGACGGACTGTCGGCACAGGAACGAGGCTCCACGCTCCACTGAGGATTTCCGCGTTACACGCTGTTAGTGAACGCCTGGCAAGTGTGCAGCTCATACCCCTGGAGGTTACACGGACTACATCAAGTCTACACTTCACACTGCTACTGGAGTGGTAAGCCCGTTCCGTTTACTTATTAACTTGGAGCTTGATTATTTTAATATCGTTTATTGTGATAACCGCAACAGTGGGACTCTAACTAGAGTAGTATCACAAGCTTACTATCTATCTACAACGAAGTTTTCACACACATGTTAATTGCATATTGGACTGTATACTTCTATCATAGCCTGAGGACTGTGAGTCCCACCCTGATGATTGACATACGCCACAGTTGTGACATTGTCTGTCTGAAAACAAATAAACTGCTCTCTCTTTATTAGGGGCCAAAACTGAAGGGCTCTGAGAATCGCACGGAGTTCCAAAATATTGATTGGCAATCTCGCCTCTTGAGATTTCCAAACCCCTTGTGCTGTCAGAGATCCCCAGACAGCTCCCCAACCTGAAACACTTGCATCTGTTGTGATCACGGTCCAGGTTGGACGAACAAAAGATACCCCTTGTATTATACGATGGTGATCTAACCACCAAGTCAGAGATAGTCTAACATTGGGATTTAAGGATATTAATTGTGATATCTTTGTATAATCCCTGCACCATTGGTTCAGCATACAAAGTTGAAGAGGTCTCATGTGAAAATGAGCAAAGGGGATCGTGTCCGATGCTGCAGTCATGAGACGTAAAACCTCCATGCACAAAGCTACTGAAGGGAATGACAGACTGAAGGTTCCGACAGGCTGCAACCAACTTCAAACGTCTCTTGTCTGTTAGAGATACTGAATCGTCTCTTGTCTGTGGATACTGAATCGTCTCTCGTCTGTGGAATCAAAGAATCTATCTGGAAACCTAAAAAGGTTACCCTTGTCTGAGGAATTAAAGAACGTTTTGGTAAATTGATCCTCCAACCATGTTCTTGAAGAAACAACACTAGTTGATTCATGTGAGATTCTGCAGAACGTAAAGACTGAGCTAATACCAAGATATCGTCCAAATAAGGAAACACCGCAATACCCCGCTCTCTGATTACAGAGAGTAGGGCACCGAGAACCTTTGAAAAGATCCTTTGAGCTGTCGCTAGGCCAAAAGGAAGAGCAACAAATTGGTAATGCTCGTCTAGAAAAGAGAATCTCAGGAACTGATAGTGATCTGGATGAATCGGAATATGAAGATATGCATCCTGTAAGTCTATTGTGGACATATAATGCCTTTGCTGAACAAAAGACAAAATAGTCCTTATAGTCACCATTTTGAATGTTGGTACTCTTACAAAACGATTCAAGACTTTTAGATCCAGAACTGGTCTAAATGAATTTTCTTTGGGACAATGAACAGATTTGAATAAAACCCCAGACCCTGTTCCTGAAAAGGAACCGGCACGATTACCCCAGATAACTCCAGGTCTCAAACACACTTCAGGAAAGCATGTGCTTTCACTGGAATACATGAGAGAAAAAAATTTCTCACAGGCGGTCTTACTCTGAAACCTATTCTGTACCCCTGAGAGACAATGTTCTGAATCCAATGATTTTGGACTGAATTCATCCAAACATCTTAGAAAATTTTTAATCTGCCCCTTACCAGCTGAGCTGGAATGAGGGCCGCACCTTCATGAGGACTTGGGGGCTGTTTTAGATCTCTTAAATGTCATGCATTTATTGCAGATTGAGGAAGGCTTCCAATTGGAAACAGATTCCTTAGGGGAAGGATTAGGTTTATTTTCCTTATTTTGTCGAAAGGAACGAAAATGGTTAGAAGCTTTAAATTTACCCTTAGATTTTTTATCCTGAGGCAAAAAAGCTCCCTTCCCCCCAGTGACAGTTGAAATTATAGAATCCAACTGAGAACCAAATAATTTATTACCTTGGAAAGAAAGAGATAGCAAAGTAGATTTAGAAGTCATATCAGCATTCCAAGATTTAAGCCATAAAGCTCTTCTAGCTAAAATAGCTAAAGACATATATCTAACGTAAATTCTGATGATATAAAAAATGGCATCACAAATGAAATTATTAGCATGTTGAATTAATTTAACAATGCTATACACATTATGATCTTATACTTGTTGCGCTAAAGTCTCCAACCAAAAAGTTGAAGCAGCTGCAACATCAGCCAAAGAAATAGCAGGCCTAAGAAGACGACCTGAACATAAATAAGCTTTCCTTAGATAAGATTCAAGCTTCCTATCTAAAGGATCTTTAAAAGAAGTAATATCTTCCGTAGGAAGAGTAGTATGCTTAGCAAGAGTAGAGATTGCCCCATCAACTTTGGGGATCTTTTCCCAAAACTCCAATCTATCAGTAGGCAAAGGATACAATTTTTTAAACCTTGCAGAAGGAGTAAAAGTAGTACCCAGTCTATTCCATTCCTTAGAAATCACATCAGGAACTGGAAAAACCTCTGGAATAACTACATGATGTTTATAAACCGAATTTAAACGTTTACTAGTTTTAGTATCAAGAGGACTAGTCTCCTCGATATCTAATGCAATCAACACTTCCTTTAATAAAGAACGAATATACTCCATTTTAAATAAATAAGAGGATTTGTCAGTGTCAATATCTGAAGCAGGATCCTCTGAAACAGACAGATCCTCATCAGAGATAGATAAATCAGTATGTTGTCGGTCATTTGAAATTTCATCAATTCTATGAAAAGTTTTAAAAGACCTTTTACGTTTATTAGAAGGCGGAATGACAGACAAAGCCTTCTGAATGAAATAAATTATCTTAAATTTACAGGGCAGGAATACCCTGAGCATTAGATGTTGATGGACCAACAACAGGTAATGAACTACTACTAATGGAAACATTATCAGCATGTAAAAGTTTATCTTGACAACTATTACAAACCACAGCTGGAGGAACAGTTACCACAAGTTTACAACAAATGACTTAGCTTTGGTAGAACCGACATCAGGCAGCAGAATTCCAGTAGTAAATTCTGAGACAGTATCAGATTGCAAAATCTTGCAATATGTAAGAGAAAAAATAACACATAAAGCAAAATTATCAATTTCCTTATAAGACAGTTTCAGGAATGGGAAACAATGCAATAGCATAGGCCTCTGACATAGAAAAAAAAGACAAGAGGCAAAAGGAATGGGGATTTAAATAATGATAATATTTGGCGGCAAGTAGGAAGTACAACAAACAGAAAAATATTTTTTGACGCCAAAAAAGTCCGGAACCAAACACGAGCGTCATAGATGACGCAACCTCGTGAAATACTCAATGCCAAATAAGACGCCGGAAATGAAGAATTTGCGTCAACAGACGTAATTCTCATGCCAAAAAAGTATTGTGCCAAGAATGACGCAATAAATTATAGAATTTTGCGCTCTCGCGAGCCTAATAAAGCCCGCACTTAGAAAAAAGTCAATTTGAAAAACCCCAGGTAAGAATTTTTTTTATTTTTTTTTAAATGCATTTCCCAGATATGAAACTGACAGTCTGCAAAAAGGAAATATACTGATAAACCTGAATCATGGCAAATGTAAGTAAAAAACAGAATTTATGTTTACCTGATAAATTACTTTCTCCAACGGTGTGTCCGGTCCACGGCGTCATCCTTACTTGTGGGATATTCTCTTCCCCAACAGGAAATGGCAAAGAGCCCAGCAAAGCTGGTCACATGATCCCTCCTAGGCTCCGCCTACCCCAGTCATTCGACCGACGTTAAGGAGGAATATTTGCATAGGAGAAACCATATGTTACCGTGGTGACTGTAGTTAAAGAAAATAAATTATCAGACCTGATTAAAAAAACCAGGGCGGGCCGTGGACCGGACACACCGTTGGAGAAAGTAATTTATCAGGTAAACATAAATTCTGTTTTCTCCAACATAGGTGTGTCCGGTCCACGGCGTCATCCTTACTTGTGGGAACCAATACCAAAGCTTTAGGACACGGATGAAGGGAGGGAGCAAATCAGGTCACCTAAATGGAAGGCACCACGGCTTGCAAAACCTTTCTCCCAAAAATAGCCTCAGAAGAAGCAAAAGTATCAAATTTGTAAAATTTAGAAAAAGTGTGCAGTGAAGACCAAGTCGCTGCCTTACATATCTGATCAACAGAAGCCTCGTTCTTGAAGGCCCATGTGGAAGCCACAGCCCTAGTGGAGTGAGCTGTGATTCTTTCAGGAGGCTGCCGTCCGGCAGTCTCATAAGCCAATCGGATAATGCTTTTAATCCAGAAGGAGAGAGAGGTAGAAGTTGCTTTCTCCAACATAGGTGTGTCCGGTCCACGGCGTCATCCTTACTTGTGGGATATTCTCTTCCCCAACAGGAAATGGCAAAGAGCCCAGCAAAGCTGGTCACATGATCCCTCCTAGGCTCCGCCTACCCCAGTCATTCTCTTTGCCGTTGTACAGGCAACATCTCCACGGAGATGGCTTAGAGTTTTTTAGTGTTTAACTAAACATTCCTTTCAAGGGGAAAACGCTGTTTGGCCCTGACTTGAAAGAGATTATCTCGGATATCACTGGGGGTAAGGGCCACGCCCTTCCTCAGGATCGGCCTTTCAAGGCGAAAAATAGACCCAATTTTCGTCTCTTTCGTAAAAACGGACCAGCCCAAAGTGCTACGTCCTCTAAGCAAGAGGGTAATACTTCTCAAGCCAAGCCAGCTTGGAGACCTATGCAAGGCTGGAACAAGGGAAAGCAGGCCAAGAAGCCTGCCACTGCTACCAAGACAGCATGAAATATTGGCCCCCGATCCGGGACCGGATCTGGTGGGGGGCAGACTCTCTCTCTTCGCTCAGGCTTGGGCAAGAGATGTTCTGGATCCTTGGGCGCTAGAAATAGTCTCCCAGGGTTATCTTCTGGAATTCAAGGGACTTCCCCCAAGGGGGAGGTTCCACAGGTCTCAGTTGTCTTCAGACCACATAAAAAGACAGGCGTTCTTACATTGTGTAGAAGACCTGTTAAAAATGGGAGTGATTCATCCTGTTCCACTAAGAGAACAAGGGATGGGGTTCTACTCCAATCTGTTCATAGTCCCCAAAAAAGAGGGAACGTTCAGACCAATCTTAGATCTCAAGATCTTAAACAAGTTTCTCAAGGTTCCATCTTTCAAGATGGAAACCATTCGAACTATTCTTCCTTCCATCCAGGAGGGTCAATTCATGACCACGGTGGATTTAAAGGATGCGTATCTACATATTCCTATCCACAAGGAACATCATCGGTTCCTAAGGTTTGCATTCCTGGACAAACATTACCAGTTCGTGGCGCTTCCTTTCGGATTAGCCACTGCTCCAAGGATTTTCACAAAGGTACTAGGCTCCCTTCTAGCGGTGCTAAGACCAAGGGGCATTGCAGTAGTACCTTACCTGGACGACATTCTGATTCAAGCGTCGTCCCTTCCTCAAGCAAAGGCTCACACGGACATTGTCCTGGCCTTTCTCAGATCTCACGGCTGGAAAGTGAACGTGGAAAAGAGTTCTCTATCCCCGTCAACAAGGGTTCCCTTCTTGGGAACAATTATAGACTCTTTAGAAATGAGGATCTTTCTAACAGAGGCCAGAAAAACAAAACTTCTAGACTCTTGTCGGATACTTCATTCCGTTCCTCTTCCTTCCATAGCTCAGTGCATGGAAGTGATCGGGTTGATGGTAGCGGCGATGGACATAGTTCCTTTTGCGCGCATTCATCTAAGACCATTACAACTGTGCATGCTCAGTCAGTGGAATGGGGACTATACAGACTTGTCTCCGAAGATACAAGTAAATCAGAGGACCAGAGACTCACTCCGTTGGTGGCTGTCCCTGGACAATCTGTCTCAAGGGATGACGTTCCGCAGACCAGAGTGGGTCATTGTCACGACCGACGCCAGTCTGATGGGCTGGGGCGCGGTCTGGGGATCCCTGAAAGCTCAGGGTCTTTGATCTCGGGAAGAATCTCTTCTACCGATAAATATTCTGGAACTGAGAGCGATATTCAATGCTCTCAAGGCCTGGCCTCGGCTAGCGAGGACCAAGTTCATACGGTTTCAATCAGACAACATGACAACTGTTGCGTACATCAACCATCAGGGGGGAACAAGGAGTTCCCTAGCGATGGAAGAAGTGACCAAAATCATTCTATGGGCGGAGTCTCACTCCTGCCACCTGTCTGCTATCCACATCCCAGGAGTGGAAAATTGGGAAGCGGATTTTCTGAGTCGTCAGACATTGCATCCGGGGGAGTGGGAACTCCATCCGGAAATCTTTGCCCAAGTCACTCACCTGTGGGGCATTCCAGACATGGATCTGATGGCCTCTCGTCAGAACTTCAAAGTTCCTTGCTACGGGGCCAGATCCAGGGATCCCAAGGTGGCTCTAGTGGATGCACTAGTAGCACCTTGGACCTTCAAACTAGCTTATGTGTTCCCGCCATTTCCTCTCATCCCCAGGCTGGTAGCCAGGATCAATCAGGAGAGGGCGTCGGTGATCTTGATAGCTCCTGCGTGGCCACGCAGGACTTGGTATGCAGATCTGGTGAATATGTCATCGGCTCCACCTTGGAAGCTACCTTTGAGACGAGACCTTCTTGTTCAGGGTCCGTTCGAACATCCGAATCTGGTTTCACTCCAGCTGACTGCTTGGAGATTGAACGCTTGATTTTATCGAAGCGAGGATTCTCAGATTCTGTTATCGATACTCTTGTTCAGGCCAGAAAGCCTGTAACTAGAAAGATTTACCACAAAATTTGGAAAAAATATATCTGTTGGTGTGAATCTAAAGGATTCCCTTGGGACAAGGTTAAGATTCCTAGGATTCTATCCTTCCTTCAAGAAGGATTGGAAAAAGGATTATCTGCTAGTTCCCTGAAGGGACAGATTTCTGCCTTGTCGGTATTACTTCACAAAAAGCTGGCAGCTGTGCCAGATGTTCAAGCCTTTGTTCAGGCTCTGGTTAGAATCAAGCCTGTTTACAAACCTTTGACTCCTCCTTGGAGTCTCAATTTAGTTCTTTCAGTTCTTCAGGGGGTTCCGTTTGAACCCTTACATTCCGTTGATATTAAGTTATTATCTTGGAAAGTTTTGTTTTTAGTTGCGATTTCTTCTGCTAGAAGAGTCTCAGAATTATCTGCTCTGCAGTGTTCTCCTCCTTATCTGGTGTTCCATGCAGATAAGGTGGTTTTACGTACTAAACCTGGTTTTCTTCCAAAAGTTGTTTCTAACAAAAACATTAACCAGGAGATTATCGTACCTTCTCTGTGTCCAAAACCAGTTTCAAAGAAGGAACGTTTGTTGCACAATTTGGATGTTGTTCGCGCTCTAAAATTCTATTTAGATGCTACAAAGGATTTTAGACAAACATCTTCCTTGTTTGTTGTTTATTCAGGTAAAAGGAGAGGTCAAAAAGCAACTTCTACCTCTCTCTCTTTTTGGATTAAAAGCATCATCAGATTGGCTTACGAGACTGCCGGACGGCAGCCTCCCGAAAGAATCACAGCTCATTCCACTAGGGCTGTGGCTTCCACATGGGCCTTCAAGAACGAGGCTTCTGTTGATCAGATATGTAGGGCAGCGACTTGGTCTTCACTGCACACTTTTACCAAATTTTACAAGTTTGATACTTTTGCTTCTTCTGAGGCTATTTTTGGGAGAAAGGTTTTGCAAGCCGTGGTGCCTTCCATTTAGGTGACCTGATTTGCTCCCTCCCTTCATCCGTGTCCTAAAGCTTTGGTATTGGTTCCCACAAGTAAGGATGACGCCGTGGACCGGACACACCTATGTTGGAGAAAACAGAATTTATGTTTACCTGATAAATTTCTTTCTCCAACGGTGTGTCCGGTCCACGGCCCGCCCTGGTTTTTTAATCAGGTCTGATAATTTATTTTCTTTAACTACAGTCACCACGGTACCATATGGTTTCTCCTATGCAAATATTCCTCCTTAACGTCGGTCGAATGACTGGGGTAGGCGGAGCCTAGGAGGGATCATGTGACCAGCTTTGCTGGGCTCTTTGCCATTTCCTGTTGGGGAAGAGAATATCCCACAAGTAAGGATGACGCCGTGGACCGGACACACCGTTGGAGAAAGAAATTTATCAGGTAAACATAAATTCTGTTTTTTGACCTCTCCGTTTACCAGAATAAACAACAAACAAAGACAAAGTTTGTCTGAAATCCTTAGTAGCTGCTAAGTAAAATTTGAGAGCACGAACTACATCCAAGTTGTGCAACAAACGTTCCTTCTTTGAAACTGGATTAGGACACAAAGAAGGCACAACTATCTCCTGGTTAATGTTTTTGTTAGAAACAACTTTTGGAAGAAAACCAGGTTTAGTACGCAAAACCACCTTATCTGCATGGAACACCAGATAAGGAGAAGAACACTGCAGAGCAGATAATTCTGAAACTCTTCTAGCAGAAGAAATTGCAACCAAAAACAAAACTTTCCAAGATAATAACTTAATATCAACGGAATGTAAGGGTTCAAACGGAACCCCCTGAAGAACTGAAAGAACTAGGTTGAGACTCCAAGGAGGAGTCCAAATTTTGTAAACAGGCTTGATTCTAACCAGAGCCTGAACAAAGGCTAGAACATCTGGCACAGCTGCCAGCTTTTTGTGAAGTAACACAGACAAGGCAGAAATCTGTCCCATCAAGGAACTTGCAGATAATCCTTTTTCCAATCCTTCTCGAAGGAAGGATAGACTCTTAGGAATCTTAACCTTGTCCCAAGGGAATCCTGCAGATTCACACCAACAGATATACCAAATTATGTGGTAATTTTTCTGGTTACAGGCTTTCAGGCCTGAACAAGAGTATTAATAACAGAATCTGAGAACCCTCGCTTTGATAAGATCAAGCGTTCAATCTCCAAGCAGTCAGCTGGAGTGGGTCGAACGGACCTAGAACAAGAAGGTCTCGTCTCAAAGGTAGCTTCCATAGTGGAGCCGATGACATATTCACCAGATCTGCATACCAAGTCCTGCGTGGCCACGCAGGAGCTATCAAAATCACCGACGCCCTCTCCTGATTGATCCTGGCTACCAGCCTGGGGATGAGAGGAAACGGCGGGAACACATAAGCTAGTTTGAAGGTCCAAGGTGCTACTAGTGCATCCACTAGAGCCGCCTTGGGATCCCTGGATCTGTACCCGTAGTAAGGAACTCTGAAGTTCTGACGAGAGGCCATCAGATCCATGTCTGGAATGCCCCACGGTTGAGTGACTTGGGCAAAGATTTCCGGATGGAGTTCCCACTCCCCCGGATGCAATGTCTGACGACTCAGAAAATCCGCTTCCCAATTTTCCACTCCTGGGATGTGGAAAGCAGACAGGTGGCAGGAGTGAGACTCCGCCCATAGAATGATTTTGGTCACTTCTTCCATCGCTAGGGAACTCCTTGTTCCCCCCTGATGGTTGATGTATGAACTTGGCCCTCGCTAGCTGAGGCCAAGCTTTGAGAGCATTGAATATCGCTCTCAGTTCCAGAATATTTATCGGTAGAAGAGATTCTACCCGAGACCAAAGACCCTGAGCTTTCAGGGATCCCCAGACCGCGCCCCAGCCCATCAGACTGGCGTCGGTCGTGACAATGACCCACTCTGGTCTGCGGAAGGTCATCCCTTGTGACAGGTTGTCCAGGGACAGCCACCAACGGAATGAGTCTCTGGTCCTCTGATTTTCTTGTATCTTCGGAGACAAGTCTGAATAGTCCCCATTCCACTGACTGAGCATGAACAGTTGTAATGGTCTTAGATGAATGCGCACAAAAGGAACTATGTCCATTGCCGCTACCATCAAACCTATCACTTCCATGCACTGCGCTATGGAAGGAAGAGGAACGGAATGAAGTATCCGACAAGAGTCTAGAAGTTTTGTTTTTCTGGCTTCTGTCAGAAAAATCCTCATTTCTAAGGAGTCTATTATAGTTCCCAAGAAGGGAACCCTCGTTGACGGAGATAGAGAACTCTTTTCCACGTTCACTTTCCATCCGTGAGATCTGAGAAAGGCCAGGACAATGTCCGTGTGAGCCTTTACTTGAGGAAGGGACGACGCTCGAATCAGAATGTCGTCCAAGTAAGGTACTACAGCAATGCCCCTTGGTCTTAGCACCGCCAGAAGGGACCCTAGTACCTATGAGAAAATCCTAGGAGCAGTGGCTAATCCGAAAGAAAACGCCACGAACTGGAAATGCTTGTCCAGGAATGCAAACCTTAGGAACCGATGATGTTCCTTGTGGATAGGAATATGTAGATACGCATCCTTGAAATCCACCTTGGTCATGAATTGACCTTCCTGGATGGAAGGAAGAAGTGTTCGAATGGTTTCCATCTTGAACGATGGAACCTTGAGAAACTTGTTCAAGATCTTGAGATCTAAGATTGGTCTGAACGTTCCCTCTTTTTTGGGAACTATGAACAGATTGGAGTAGAACCCCATCCCTTGTTCTCCTAATGGAACAGGATGAATCACTCCCATTTTTAGCAGGTCTTCTACCCAATGTAAGAATGCCTGTCTTCTTATGTGGTCTGAAGACAACTGAGACCTGTGGAACCTCCCCCTTGGAGGAAGCCCCTTGAACTCCAGAGAATAACCTTGGGAGACTATTTCTAGCGCCCAAGGATCCAGAACATCTCTTGCCCAAGCCTGAGCGAAGAGAGAGAGTCTGCCCCCCACCAGATCCGGTCCCGGATCGGGGGCCCGCATTTCATGCTGTCTTGGTAGCAGTGGCAGGTTTCCTGGCCTGCTTTCCTTTGTTCCAGCCTTGCATAGGTCTCCAGGCTGGATTGGCTTGAGAAGTATTACCTTCCTGCTTAGAGGACGTAGCCCTTGGGGCTGATCCGTTTCTGCGAAAGGGACGAAACTTAGGTTTATTTTTGGTCTTGAAAAGACCTATCCTGAGGAAGGGCGTGGCCCTTGCCCCCAGTGATATCAGAGATAATCTCTTTCAAGTCAGGGCCAAAGAGTGTTTTCCCCTTGAAAGGAATGTCAAGCAATTTGTTCTTGGAAGACGCATCCGCTGCCCAAGATTTTAACCAAAGCGCTCTGCGCCACAATAGCAAACCCAGAATTTTTTCGCCGCTAACCTAGCCAATTGCAAGGTGGCGTCTAGGGTGAAAGAATTAGCCAATTTAAGAGCACGAATTCTGTCCATAATCTCATCATAAGAAGAAGAATTACTAATAATCGCCTTTCCTAGCTCATCAAACTAGAAACACGCGGCTGCAGTGACAGGGACAATGCATGCAATTGGTTGTAGAAGGGAACCTTGCTGAACAAACATCTTTAGCAGACCTTCTAATTTTTTATCCATAGGATCTTGGAAAGCACAACTATCTTCTATGGGTATAGTGGCGTGCTTGTGTAGAGTAGAAACCGCCCCCTCGACCTTGGGGACTGTCTGCCATCAGTCCTTTCTGGGGTCGACTATAAGAAAACAATTTTATAAATATGGGGGGAGGTACTAAAGGTATACCGGGCCTGTCCCATTCTTTACTAACAATGTACGCCACCCGCTTGGATATAGGAAAAGCTTCGGGGGGCCCCGGGGCCTCTAAGAACTTTTCCATTTTACATAGTGGTTCTGGAATGACCAGATAATCACAATCATCCAAATTGGATAACACCTCCTTAAGCAGAGCGCGGAGATGTTCCAACTTAAATTTAAAAGTAATCACATCAGGTTCAGCTTGTTGAGAAATGTTTCCTGAATCTGAAATTTCTCCCTCAGACAAAACCTCCCTGGCCCCCTCAGACTGGTGTAGGGGCCCTTCAGAAACCATATCATCAGCGTTCTCATGCTCTACAGAATTTTCTAAAACAGAGCAGTCGCGCTTTCGCTGATAAGTGGGCATATTGGCTAAAATGTTTTTGATAGAATTATCCATTACAGCCGTTAAATGTTGCATAGTAAGGAGTATTGGCGCACTAGATGTACTAGGGGCCTCCTGTATGGGCAAGACTGGTGTAGACGAAGGAGGGGATGATGCAGTACCATGCTTACTCCCCTCACTTGAGGAATCATCTTGGGCATCATTTTTACTAAATTTTTTTATGACATAAAATACATATAGTTAAATGAGAAGGAACCTTGGTTTCCCCACAGTCAGAACACAATCTATCTGGTAGTTCAGACATGTTAAACAGGCATAAACTTGATAACAAAGCACAAAAAACGTTTTAAAATAAAACCGTTACTGTCACTTTAAATTTTAAACTAAACACACTTTATTACTGCAATTGCGAAAAAGTATGAAGGAATTGTTCAAAATTCACCAAAATTTCACCACAGTGTCTTAAAGCCTTAAAAGTATTGCACACCAAATTTGGAAGCTTTAACCCTTAAAATAACGGAACCGGAGCCGTTTTTATATTTAACCCCTTTACAGTCCCTGGAATCTGCTTTGCTGAGACCCAACCAAGCCCAAAGGGGAATACGATACCAAATGATGCCTTCAGAAAGACTTTTCTATGTATCAGAGCTCCACACACATGCAGCTGCATGCCATGCTGTCCTCAAAAACAAGTGCGCCATACCGGCGCGAAAATGAGGCTCTGACTATGATTAGGGAAAGCCCCTAAAGAATAAGGTGTCTAAAACAGTGCCTGCCGATATAATCATATCAAAATACCCAGAATAAATGATTCCTCAAGGCTAAATATGTGTTAATAATGAATCGATTTAGCCCAGAAAAAGTCTACAGTCTTAATAAGCCCTTGTGAAGCCCTTATTTATTATCTTAATAAACATGGCTTACCGGATCCCATAGGGAAAATGACAGCTTCCAGCATTACATCGTCTTGTTAGAATGTGTCATACCTCAAGCAGTAAGAGACTGCACACTGTTCCCCCAACTGAAGTTAATTGCTCTCAACAGTCCTGTGTGGAACAGCCATGGATTTTAGTTACGGTGCTAAAATCATTTTCCTCATACAAACAGAAATCTTCATCTCTTTTCTGTTTCTGAGTAAATAGTACATACCAGCACTATTTTAAAATAACAAACTCTTGATTGAATAATAAAAACTACAGTTAAACACTAAAAAACTCTAAGCCATCTCCGTGGAGATGTTGCCTGTACAACGGCAAAGAGAATGACTGGGGTAGGCGGAGCCTAGGAGGGATCATGTGACCAGCTTTGCTGGGCTCTTTGCCATTTCCTGTTGGGGAAGAGAATATCCCACAAGTAAGGATGACGCCGTGGACCGGACACACCTATGTTGGAGAAACATATATTTATAACTTTATATATAAAATGCCAAACCATAGCTGATAGTGTCTTTAAGTAAAAGAAACATACTTCCCAAGAGACACCCATCCACATAAAGCAGAAAGCCAAACCAGTACTGAAACGAGAATCAGTAGCGGTAATGGTATATAACAGTATATCGTCGATCTGAAAAGGGAGGTAGGAGATGAATCTCTACAACCAATAACAGAGAACCTATGAAATAGATCCCCGTTAGGATGACTATTGCATTCAATAGGTGATACTCCCTTCACATCCCTCTGACATTCACTGTACTCTGAGAGGAAACGGGCTTCAAAAATGCTGATTAGTGCATATCAAGGTAGAAATCTAGCACAAACTTGCTTCACCACCTCCATAGGATGCAAAGTTTGTAAAAACTGAATTGTGGGTGTGGTGAGGGGTGTATTTATAGGCATTTTGAGGTTTGGGAAACTTTGCTCCTCCTGGTAGGATTGTATATCCAATACGTCACTAGCTCATGGACTCTTGCCAATTACATGAAAGAAATATTAATATTTCACATAATGCTCTTCACATAGCAGAATGTTTTATTTTTTTAGATTTTTTTAGATAGTGTCATTATAAGTGTTATTGTACTTTGAAATGTATTTTTGTTTTGTTTTTAGACACTTTTTTGCTTTGCGAAATAGTTAACTAGAGCCGAGGACGTGCTATCCTGACGAGTGTCAACTTAAATTGTGCTCATTAATTCTTCTGAACAGAAATATTACATTTAGTACATTAGAAACCCAACACATTAAGGAAATTTCCACATGATTATTAAAACTTCTTGTGTTTTATATTCATTCTGCAAGAGCCTGCCGCAAAGTCAGCTCCTTACTGCTCATTAGGAGTATAGGGAAATAGGTAGCACTCACATCCTCCTCCTCCTGCTCAGCATCTTCCGTTTCTGTGCTGGATGTATTTGGCACTGGTTTATTCCAAGCTAACTTTAGATTCTGACCTTTGAAACGAGCTCCATGAACTGCAGCCTTGGGAATAAAATTATACAATTGAATTTAAAAATAAAGGTCAAATTAAAACAATGTTCATATATTAAAGGGACAGTCTAGGCCAAAATAAACTTTTATGATTCAGATAGAGCATGTAATTTTAAACAATGTTCCAATTTACTTTTATCACCAATTTTGCTTTGTTCTCTTGGTATTCTTAGTTGAAAGCTTAACCTAGGCGGTTCATATGCTAATTTCTTAGACCTTGAAGCCCACCTCTTTTCAGATTGCATTTTAACAGTTTTTCACCACTAGAGGGTGTTAGTTCATGTATTTCATATAGATAACACTGTGCTCGTGCAGGTGAAGTTATCTGGGAGCAGGCACTGATTGGCTAGACTGCAAGTCTGTCAAAAGAACTGAAAAAAGGGGCAGTTTGCAGAGGCTTAGATACAAGATAATCACAGAGGTTAAAAGTATATTATTATAACTGTGTTGGTTATGCAAAACTGGGGAATGGGTAATAAAGGGATTATCTATCTTTTAAAACAATAAAAATTCTGGTGTAGACTGTCCCTTTAAGAAAGGTTAACTATGAATTAAACAATAGGACTGACAGATTGTGTGCCTTCACAAATTAAACAAATGCCCTTAAAACTAAATCTATGTTTGGAAACATTATTTGCTATCCATTCAAGCAGAGATAGAAATAACTTCCCTGTAACCTACTATAGAAGAAAAAGAAAAGCCTTAGAAATAAACCTACAGTAACTGAAAATAGGTGCTAGATATCTCATGTTCTTTAGTCGCAGCTATATATAAAGTGGTTGATTTGGAAACAGTATGTTTAAATTAAAGTACCAAGAATGTGCATAAAACAGAATTTATGCTTACCTGATAAATTTCTTTCTCCAACGGTGTGTCCGGTCCACGGCGTCATCCTTACTTGTGGGAATATTCTCTTCCCCAACAGGAAATGGCAAAGAGCACAGCAAAAGCTGCCCATATAGCCCCTCCTCAGGCTCCGCCCCCCAGTCATTCGACCGACGGTTAGGAGAAAAAAAGGAGAAAGTATAGGGTGCCGTGGTGACTGTAGTGTATAGAGAAAGAAATTTTTCAAACCTGATTAAAAAACCAGGGCGGGCCGTGGACCGGACACACCGTTGGAGAAAGAAATTTATCAGGTAAGCATAAATTCTGTTTTCTCCAACATTGGTATGTCCGGTCCACGGCGTCATCCTTACTTGTGGGAACCAATACCAAAGCTTTAGGACACGGATGAAGGGAGGGAGCAAATCAGGTTACATAAACAGAAGGCACCACGGCTTGCAAAACCTTTCTCCCAAAAATAGCCTCCGAAGAAGCATAAGTATCAAATTTGTAAAATTTGGCAAAAGTGTGCAGAGAAGACCAAGTCGCTGCCTTACATATCTGATCAACAGAAGCCTCGTTCTTGAAGGCCCATGTGGAAGCCACAGCCCTAGTGGAGTGAGCAGTGATTCGTTCAGGAGGCTGCCGTTCCGGCAGTCTCATAAGCCAATCGGATAATGCTTTTCAGCCAGAAAGAAAGAGGTAGCAGTAGCTTTTTGTCCTCTCCTCTTACCAGAGTAAACGACAAACTAAGATGAGGTTTGTCTAAAATCCTTTGTTGCTTCTAAATAGAACTTTAAAGCACGGACTACATCTAAATTGTGTAACAAACGTTCCTTCTTTGAAACTGGATTCGGACACAGAGAAGGAACAACTATTTCCTGGTTAATATTCTTGTTGGAAACAACTTTTGGAAGAAAACCAGGCTTGGTACGCAAAACCACCTTATCTGAATGGAACACCAGATAGGGTGGATCACACTGCAAAGCAGATAATTCAGAAACTCTTCTAGCAGAAGAAATAGCAACCAAAAACAGAACTTTCCAAGATAGTAACTTGATATCTATGGAATGTAAAGGTTCAAACGGAACCCCTTGAAGAACTGAAAGAACTAAATTTAGACTCCAAGGAGGAGTCATGGGTCTGTAAACAGGCTTGATTCTGACCAAAGCCTGTACAAAAGCTTGTACATCTGGCACAGCTGCCAGGCGTTTGTGTAACAAAACAGATAAAGCAGAAATCTGTCCTTTTAGAGAACTCGCTGACAACACTTTATCCAAACCCTCTTGGAGAAAGGAAAGAATCTTAGGAATTTTAATCTTACTCCAGGAGAATCCCTTGGATTCACACCAACAGATATATTTTTTCCATATTTTATGGTAAATCTTTCTAGTCACAGGTTTTCTGGCTTGGACCAGAGTATCTATCACTGAATTTGAAAACCCACGCTTGGATAAAATCAAGCGTTTTAGTTTCTCTGCAGCTGACTGCTTGGAAATTGATTTGGATGTTCGAATGGACCTTGTACTAGAAGATCCTGTCTCAAAGGTAGCTTCCATGGTGGAGCCGATGACATATTCACCAGGTCTGCATACCAAGTCCTGCGTGGCCACGCAGGAGCTATCAGAATCACCGAGGCCTTCTCCTGTTTGATCCTGGCTACGAGCCTGGGAAGGAGAGGAAACGGTGGAAACACATAAGCTAGGTTGAACGACCAAGGCGCCACTAATGCATCCACTAGAGTCGCCTTCGGATCCCTGGATCTGGACCCGTAGCAAGGAACCTTGAAGTTCTGACGAGACGCCATCAGATCCATGTCTGGAATGCCCCATAATTGAGTTAACTGGGCAAAGACCTCCGGGTGGAGTTCCCACTCCCCCGGATGGAAAGTCTGACGACTCAAATAATCCGCCTCCCAGTTGTCTACTCCTGGGATGTGAATTGCAGATAGGTGGCAGGAGTGATCCTCCGCCCATTTGATGATCTTGGATACCTCTCTCATCGCCAAGGAACTCTTTGTTCCTCCGTGATGGTTGATGTAAGCTACAGTCGTCATGTTGTCCGACTGGAATCTTATGAATCCGGCCTTCGCTAGTTGAGGCCAGCCCGGAGCGCATTGAATATCGCTCTCAGTTCCAGGATGTTTATCGGGAGAAGGGACTCTTCCCGAGACCATAGACCCTGAGCTTTCAGGGAGTCCCAGACCGCGCCCCAGCCTAATAGACTGGCGTCGGTCGTGACAATGACCCACTCTGGTCTGCGGAAACTCATTCCCTGAGACAGGTGATCCCGAGTCAACCACCAACGGAGTGAGTCTCTGGTTACCTGGTCTACTTGAATCTGGGGAGACAAGTCTGCATAGTCCCCATTCCACTGATTGAGCATGCACAGTTGTAATGGTCTTAGATGAATTCGAGCAAAAGGAACTATGTCCATTGCTGCAACCATCAATCCTACTACTTCCATGCACTGAGCTATGGAAGGCTGCAGAATAACTTGTGAAGTGAAGAACTTGACAAGCGTTTAGAAGCTTTGACTTTCTGACCTCTGTCAGGAAGATCTTCATTTCTAAAGACTATTATTGTTCCCAAAAAGGGAACTCTTGTTGACGGAGACAGGAAACTCTTTTCTACGTTCACCTTCCACCCGTGAGATCTGAGAAAGGCTAGAACAATGTCTGTATGAGCCTTTGCCTTGGAAAGAGACGACGCTTGAATTAGAATGTCGTCTAGATAAGGTGCCACTGCAATGCCCCTTGGTCTTAGAACCGCTAGAAGGGACCCTAGCACCTTTGTGAAAATTCTGGGAGCAGTGGCTAAACCGAACGGAAGAGCCACGAACTGGTAATGTTTGTCCAGAAAGGCGAACCTTAGGAACTGATGATGATGATCTTTGTGGATAGGAATATGTAGGTACGCATCCTTTAAATCCACAGTAGTCATATATTGACCCTCCTGGATTGTAGGTAAAATTGTTCGAATGGTTTCCATTTTGAACGATGGAACTGGAATTTGTTTAGAATTTTTAAATCCAGAATTGGACTGAAAGTTCCCTCTTTTTTGGGAACTACAAACAGGTTTGAGTAAAACCCCTGACCTTGTTCCACTGTTGGAACTGGGTGTATCACTCCCATCTTTAACAGGTCTCCTACACAATGTAAGAATGCCTGTCTCTTTATCTGGTCTGAAGATAAGCGAGACATGTGGAACCTTCCCCTTGGAGGAAGTTAGTTGAATTCTAGAAGATAACCCTGAGAGACTATTTCTAGTGCCCAGGGATCGGGAACATCTCTTGCCCAAGCCTGAGCAAAGAGAGAGAGTCTGCCCCCTACTAGATCCGGTCCCGGATCTGGGGCTACCCCTTCATGCTGTCTTGGTAGCAGCAGCAGGCTTCTTGGCCTGTTTACCCTTGTTCCAGCCTTGCATTGGTATCCAAGCTGGCTTAGCCTGGGAAGCGTTACCCTCTTGTCTAGAGGCTGCAGAGTTAGGAGACGGTCCGTTCCTGAAGTTACGAAAGGAACGAAAATTGGACTTATTCTTAGCCTTAAAAGGCCTATCCTGTGGGAGGGCATGGCCCTTTCCCCCAGTGATGTCTGAAATAATCTCCTTCAATTCTGGCCCAAAAAGGGTCTTACCTTTGAAAGGAATATTAAGCAATTTTGTCTTGGAAGATACATCCGCCGACCAAGACTTTAGCCAGAGCGCTCTGCGCGCCACAATTGCAAACCCTGAATTTTTCGCCGCTAACCTCGCCAATTGCAAAGCGGCATCTAAAATAAAGGAATTAGCTAACTTAAGTGCGTGAATTCTGTCCATGACTTCCTCATATGGAGTCTCCTTATTGAGCGACTTTTCTAGTTCATCGAACCAAAAACACGCCGCCGTAGTGACAGGAATAATGCACGAAATTGGTTGGAGGAGGAAACCTTGCTGAACAAAAATATTTTTAAGTAAACCCTCCAATTTTTTATCCATAAGATCTTTGAAAGCACAATTGTCCTCAATGGGAATAGTTGTGCATTTGGCTAGCGTAGAAACTGCCCCCTCAACCTTAGGGACTGTTTGCCATGCGTCCTTCCTTGGGTCGACCATGGGGAACATTTTCTTAAATATAGGAGGTGGGACAAAAGGTATGCCTGGTTTCTCCCACTCCTTAGTCACTATGTCCGCCACCCTTTTAGGTATCGGAAAGGCATCAGGGTGCACCGGGACCTCTAGGAATTAGTCCATTTTGCACAATTTTTCTGGAATGACCAAAGAGTCACAATCATCCAGCGTAGTTAGTACCTCCTTAAGTAAGGCACGGAGATGCTCTAACTTAAATTTAAACGTCACAACATCAGGTTCTGCCTGTTGAGAAATTCTTCCTGAATCAGAAATTTCTCCCTCCGACAAACCCTCCCTCACTGCCAATTCTGACTGGTGTGAGGGTATGACAGATAAATTATCGTTAGCGCACTCTTGCTCTACTGTATTTAAAACTGAGCAATCACACTTTCTTTGAAATGCTGGCATTTTGGATAAAATATTAGCTATAGAATTATCCATTACTGCCGTTAATTGTTGCATAGTAACAAGAATTGGCGCGCTAGATGTACTAGGAATCGCCTGCGCGGGCATAACTGGTATTGACACAGAAGGAGAGGATGATGAACTATCCCCACTACCGTCATTTGAGGAATCATCTTGGGCAACCTTATTAAATGTGACAGTACTGACCTTACTTTGTCTGGACGCCATGGCACAATTATCACATACATTTGAAGGGGGGCCACCTTGGCCTCCATACATACAGAACATGATCTATCTGAAGGTACAGACATGTTAAACAGGCTTATACAGGCTATTAATGCAATAAAACCGTTTTTAAACAAAAACGTTACTGTCTCTTTAAATGTTAAACAGAGCACACTTTATTTCTGGATATGTGAAAAACTATGAAGGAAATATCCGATCTTTACCAAATTTGCACCCTAGTGTCTTAATGCCTTAAGAGCATTGCACCCCAATTTTGTAACCCCTTAAATGAGGAAACCGGAGCTGTTTTATCAATTAGCAACTTTAAACCCACTACAGTCCCAGACACAGCGTTTGCTGCGGCTTCACCTGTCCTTGGGGGATATTCGTCACAAAAATAAGCCTTCCAGGAACGTTTTTAATGGCCACCAAACCCTCTCACATGAAGCTGCATGCACTGCATCCAAAAGAAACTGCGCAATTATGGCGCGAAAATGAGGCTCTGCCTACTAGAGTGAAAGGCCCTTCCTGACTGGGAAGGTGTCTAAACGACTGCCTGGCGCCTAAAAACGTTACCCAATTATTCTCAGGTTTTAAAAACACTTCAAACCACATATAAATATCGAATAAAGCAATCGATTTAGCCCACAAGAGTGTCAACCAGTATATAGCCCATTAATAAGCCTTCATTCTGTTATGAGTCTAAGAAAATGGCTTACCAATCCCAAAGAGGGAAAATGACAGTCTTCTAGCATTACTCAGTCTTGTTAGAAAATGGACTAGTCATACATTGAGCAGAAAAGTCTGCAAACTGTTCCCCCCAACTGAAGTTCTCTGGGCTCAACAGTCCTGCGTGGGAACAGCAATTGATTTTAGTTACTGCTGCTAAAATCATACTCCTCTTTTAAACAGAACTCTTCATCCTTTTCTGTTTTAGAGTAAATAGTACAAACCGGCACTATTTTAAAATAAACTCTTGATAGAAGAATAAAAAACTACAACTAACACCACATACTCTTCACCATCTCCGTGCAGATGCTACTTGTGCAGAGAGGCAAAGAGAATGACTGGGGACGGAGCCTGAGGAGGGGCTATATGGGCAGCTTTTGCTGTGCTCTTTGCCATTTCCTGTTGGGGAAGAGAATATTCCCACAAGTAAGGATGACGCCGTGGACCGGACACACCAATGTTGGAGAAATCAGTGTTATGGACATACTGAAATGAAATAACCAGTAAAATCAAACAAGATTTACAGTACACTCTTCAATGTACTTGTTGCAAATCACAATCATATCACAATTTCATAACGGGGGGAAAAAAAAGCATGGTTCAAAAACAAAATGCTTCAAAAAATATCGTGTGACCTCTTCTTGTCATAACTTTGATGTGTTCTACAAAAAAAAAAAAAAAAAACACAACAGGATAGGAGGTAAAACCTATATAAATTTTTATTTCACCATTTTATATTATATACTTAAAGACAGCTTATATTGTAAGATCAGAATAACACAGCCATAACGTAATAAAAATATTAATTGGTATTATAGCATAGAAGGTCAAAAATCATTTCCCTTTTTCAGGAAGATGAAAAGACTGTAAATGGTGTACTAGTTTCAATGGAGTGGTGGACCTACACCCCACTGTGCAAAAGTATAAATTTATTTATGCTTACCTGATAAATTATTTTCTTTCTTGGCGGTGAATTCAAGAAATTCATTCATAACCTATGGGAAATACTTCACCTGGCAACTAAAAATCCAAACAGGGCATAAAATATCCCTCCCACTTCCTCTACCCTCTCAGTAGTTCAAGCCAAGGATAAGGAAAAGTAGAGAGATAAATGGGGTAAAGAGGTGCCATAATACTGCTGCCACTACACTATTTCAGGGTGGGTTCATGTACTCTCACTGCCAAGAAAGAAAATAATTTATCTGCTAAGCATTAATTATATTTTCTTTCTAAAGGCAGTGAGAGTCCATGGATTCATTCATAACCTTTGGGAAACCAATACCCAAGCTGTGGAACGTTAGGGAGGGAAGGCAGTCATAAGTTCTACCAAAAAGTTGCCTCAGCTGAGGCAAACACATCAAATCTGTAAAATTTTGTTAAAGTATGTAATGAAGACCAATAAAGCAGCCTTACATATTCTGTTCAACTGAAGCCTCATACTTAAAAGCCCAGAAAGAAGACACTGTACAAGTGGAATGAGCCGTAATCTACAATGGAGGCTGCTGACCCGCTTATATATAAGGCATTCGATTCAAAACACTGTGCCAAAAGGAAACGGTAACAGCTGTGAACTTCTAACCCTTGCGCTTACCAGCATACAGGATAAACAAGGAAGAAGATTGACGAAAATACTTGGTAGCATGACGATAGAATTCTAAAGCTCTAATATACAGATTATACAAAAGCCTCTCCGAAGAACAGCCTTATTTGAATGGAACACTAGATAAGGTAGGTCACACAGGAGGGGAGACAATTCTGACACTCTATAAGCAGATGAAAAAGCCAACAGAAACAACACTTTCCAAGATAGTAACTTAATATCAAAAGAATGCATAAGCTCAAACTTAGCCTGTTGAAGAACTCTAAGAACAAGATTAAGGCTCCAAGAAGGAGCAACAGGTTAAAAACAGTTCTAATTCTAGCAATAGCTTAAACGGCTGAACATCTTGAAAACAAGCCAACCTCTTATGCAACAAAACAGAAAGAGCAGAAATCTGACCTTTAAGAGAACTAGCAGACAGGCCCTTCTCCAAACCATACTGTAGAAACTGAAGGATACTCATAGTTTTTACTTTGTGCCAAGGGAACCCATGTTCTGCACACCAAGACAGATAAGCTCTCCACACCTTATGGTAAATGAGTCTAGTAACGGGTTTTCTTGCCTGAACCAGAGTATCAATTAATAACCGTCTCCGAGATTCCTCTCTAGGATAAAACTAAGCATTCAATCTCCATGCAGTCGGTCCCAGAGAAATGAGATTGATAGAAGAACGGACCTTAAGCCAGAAGGTCCAGCCTCTGAGACAACCGCCACAGAGGAGCAGATGACATTCTCACAAGGTCTGAAAACCAAGTCCTGTGTGGCTACACAGGAGCTAACAGAATAATTGAGGTTCCCTCATGTTTGATTCAAGCTATTACTTGAGGGAGAAGACTAATTGGAGGAAAAAGATGAAATAGATTGAAATGCCAAGGAACTGCTAAGGCATCCACTAGCTCTGCCTGAGGATCTCTCAATCCGTATCTTTGTAGTTTGGCATTGAGACTGGAAGCCATTGCCATAGAAGTGCAAGTTCCGCCCTGGTGATTGACATAGGCCACCGTAGTGATGTTGTCCAATTGAAATGGAATAAAACGGACAAACTGAAGGGCGCTGAATTTGGCCCTCAGTGTTGATTGGAAGTATTGCTTCTTCTGGTTGCCAGGTTACCCGAGCAAAAGGAATAGTGCCCTGAAGCCGCAACCATAAGACCTACCATCTCCATTTATTGAATCACTGAAGGCTGAGGAGTAGATTGAAATAGACGGTAGGCAGCCTGAAGCTTCTCCCTGCGTTGCTATGTGACATAAATCTGCATGCGGATAAAATCTATGTTGACCCCCAGAAAGTTCACTCTCGTGTTGGGTAACCTTCTGTGTGAGATGTCGCTAAATTTAAAGATGGCGCCTGAACCAAGGAGGACATACTGTAGTTAACCTGCAAAGCATGCATATTTATTTGACTTAAAGTGAATGTAAAGTTTGCGGAATGACAGCCCGTTTTTTTTTTTTTAAATCCTATTAAAAACAGGGGCACTTTCATTCATCAAATTTTACATTTCACTTATTTTGTTAAAATACTCACCTTTTCTTCTTGAAAGCCGCTCCGGCGCTTCTCCAGCCTGTCGCAAGCCTCTTCATACGTCAGCAATGACGATTCCGGCGGCATCCTCCAATCGCGGCTTCCCCACCAGGGGAATTATTGCCTAAAGCAACGCCGTGATTGGAGGAAGGCCGGGATTGTCACTTATGAAGAGGCTTGCGACGGGCGGGTGAAGCGCTGGAGCGGCTTTCACAAAGAAAAGGTAAGAATTTTAAGAAAACCAGTAAAAAAAAAAAAAAAAGTTTGATGAATGAAAGTGACCCTGTCTTTAATAGGATTATTAAAAACCGGCACTGGTTCATCAACATTTACATTCACTTTAAATAAGGAAATGGGACAATTTTCATCTTGACTACTTTCAATCAAGGAAAGGAAAAGAGACCGCTTACACTAACACTACTAGAGTTAACTAGTTATGAAGCCCCACTACTCTCCCGTAGAATGCTCCATCTGAGGTATCTCGCCCCCTCCAAGCAAGGCCAGCACCTGCAATCTGTCGCTCCGATCGGGAGGACTGCATGGTATAAGCTACCAGATGAGCATCTATTAAATGCAGCTTCTAATCTGACATCCAGCAGGAGTCCTGTAATCTAACAAGGAAAATCAGTGTAACTAACACCTTTTGCCTAAAGGGAGGACAACATAAGAACATTAGAGAAGGCATAGGAACTTCCCTGCGACCACTAGTAGCTATATTGTACCAAAACTCTACTAAGAGAATTACAGGAGTTTTCTTAAAAATAAAAAAAAAAATAAAAAAAGAAAAAAAGAGGAGCAATAATTGGCAGAACACTGGTGCTACAGCATAACAAGAACATGCTAATTTGACACACAAGTTTAAAACTGCATTGTTATCAATGCTTTGTATCCATTACTTTGAGAGAAGAGATAGTGGCAATAAATTAAAATGGAGTTTAGAACACACAAAGAACATACTTACAAATATGTTTTAAAAACATTAATAACTGTAAACTAGGACCATTTCTGTGAACACACTGCCTAGTAACGGACTACTAATACAAAAAAAAGAAAAAAGAAAAAAAGAAATCCCTAAAAGGCAGTCGGTAATTGTAATAAAGCAGCTGCCATAAATTTACAAAACAATTTTTCAAGTTCTTATGTCAGAAAATTCATTACCCTTGGGTTTATACCCAAGAATAACAAGTATGAGTACTGGAGCATTAATGTATTTATGCTTATGATAAATTAACAGGTAAGCATAATTTATGTTTTTCTTCATTAATGGAAAGAGTCCACAGCTGCATTAGTTACTTTTGGGAAAACAATACCCAAGCTATAGAGGACACTGAATGCTAAAACGGGAGGGTAAAAAAGGCGGCCCATTCTGAGGGCACCAAACCTGAAACCACAAGCTTAGAAAAAAACAAAATTTATGCTTACCTGATAAATGTATTTCTCTTGTGGTGTATCCAGTCCACGGATTCATCCATTACTTGTGGGATATTCTCCTTCCCAACAGGAAGCTGCAAGAGGATCACCCACAGCAGAGCTGTCTATATAGCTCCTCCCTTAACTGCCACCTCCCAGTCATTCGACCAAAGACAAGCAAGAGAAAGGAGAAACTATAGGGTGCAGTGGTGACTGTAGTTTAAAAATTAAAAAACACCTGCCTTAAAATGACAGGGCGGGCCGTGGACTGGATACACCACAAGAGAAATAAATTTATCAGGTAAGCATAAATTTTCTTTTCTCTTGTAAGGTGTATCCAGTCCACGGATTAATCCATTACTTGTGGGATACCAATACCAAAGCTATAGGACACGGATGAAGGGAGGGACAAGGCAGGCGCTTAAACGGAAGGCACCACTGCCTGTAAGACCTTTCTCCCAAAAATAGCCTCTGAAGAAGCAAAAGTATCAAATTTGTAGAATTTAGAAAAAGTATAAAGCGAAGACCAAGTCGCCGCCTAACAAATCTGTTCAACAGAAGCCTCATTTTTAAAGGCCCATGTGGAAGCCACCGCTCTAGTGGAATGAGCTGTAATTCTTACAGGAGGCTGCTGGCCAGCAGTCTCATAAGCTAAGCGGAGTATACTCCTTAACCAAAAAGAAAGAGAAGTTGCTGAAGCCTTTTGGCCTTTCCTCTGTCCAGAGTAGACAACAAACAATGCAGATGTTTGACGAAAATCTTTAGTAGCTTGTAAATAAAACTTTAAAGCACGAACCGTTCCTTCTTTGAAGAAGGATTAGGACACAGTGACAGAACAACAATCTCTTGATTGATATTCTTATTGGATACCACCTTAAGAAGAAACCCAGGTTTGGTACGCAAAACTACCTTATCTGCATGGAAGATCAGATAAGGGGAATCACACTGCAAGGCAAATAACTCTGAAACTCTTCGAGCCGAAGAGATAGCTACCAAGAACAGAACTTTCCAAGATAAAAGCTTGATATCTATGGAATGCAGAGGTTCAAACGGAACCCCTTGAAGAACTAAATTTAAACTCCATGGCGGAGCAACAGGTTTAAACACAGGCTTGATTCTAACTAAAGCCTGACAAAACGCCTGAACGTCTGGAACATCCGCCAGACGCTTGTGCAAAAGAATAGACAGAGCAGAAATATGTCCCTTTAAGGAACTAGCTGACAATCCCTTCTCCAATCCTTCTTGGAGAAAAGACAATATCCTGGGAATCCTGACTTTACTCCATGAGTAACCCTTGGATTCACACCAATGAAGATATTTACACCATATCTTATGATAGATTTTCCTGGTGACAGGCTTTCGAGCCTGAATTAAGGTATCAATGACCGACTCGGAAAAACCACGTTTTGACAAAATCAAGCGTTCAATCTCCAAGCAGTCAGACACAGAGAAATTAGATTTGGATGTTTGAAGGGACCTTGAAGTAGAAGGTCCTGCCTCAGCGGCACCAGTTGCTCTCAGTTCCAGAATGTTTATCGGAAGGAGTGTCTCCTCCTGAGTCCACAAGCCCTTAGCCTTCAGAGAGTTCCAGACTGCACCCCAGCCCAGAAGGCTGGCATCTGTCATTACTATTGTCCAATCTGGCCTGTGGAAGGTCATACCCTTGGACAGATGGACCCGAGATAACCACCAGAGAAGAGAATCCCTGGTCTCTTGATCCAGATTTAGTAGAGGGGACAAATCTGTGTAATCCCCATTCCACTGACTGAGCATGCAGAGTTGCAGCGGTCTGAGATGAAGGCGGGCAAACGGCACTATGTCCATTGCCGCTACCATTAAGCCGATTACTTCCATACACTGAGCCACTGAAGGGCGAGAAGTAGAATAAAGAACACGGCAGGAATTTAGAAGTTTTGACAACCTGGCCTCTGTCAGGTAAATCTTCATTTCTACAGAATCTATCAGAGTTCCTAGGAAGGAAACTCTTGTGAGAGGGGATAGAGAACTTTTTTCTTTGTTCACTTTCCACCCATGCGACCTCAGAAATGCCAGAAAAATGTCAGTGTGAGACCTGGCAACTTGAAAAGTCGACGCCTGTATCAGAATGTTGTCTGAGTAAGGGGCTACTGCTATAGCCCGCGGCCTTAGGACTGCTAGAAGGGACCCTAGAACCTTTGTAAAGATTCTTGGTGCCGTGGCCAACTCGAAGGGAAGAGCCACAAACTGGTAGTGCCTGTATTGACCCTCCTGGATCATAGGAAGGATGGTTCGAATAGTCTCCATCTTGAAGGATGGGACACTGAGAAATTTGTTTAAGATCTTGAGATCTAAGACTGGTCTGAATGTTCCTTCTTTCTTGGGAACAACAAACAGATTTGAATAAAAGCCCTGTCCCCGTTCCTCCTGCGGAACTGGGTGGATCACTCCCATAACTAGGAGGTCTTGAACACAATTTAAGAATGCTTCTCTATTTATCTGGTTTGCAGATAAAAGTGAGAGATGAAATCTCCCTTTTGGGGGAGAGGTTTTAAATTCCAGAAGATAACCCTTGGACACAATTTCCAATGCCCAGGGATACTGGACATCTCTTGCCCAAGCCTGGGTGAAGAGAGAGAGTCTGCCCCCTACTAGATCCGTTTCTGGATCGGGGGCTGCTCCTTCATGCTGTCTTAGAGGCAGCAGCAGGCTTCTTGGCCTGTTTCCCCTTGTTCCAAGCCTGGTTAGGTCTCCAGACCGGCTTAGACTGGGCAAAAGTTCCCTCTTATTTTGTGTTAGAGGAAGTTGAAGCTGCGCCACTCTTGAAGTTTCAAAAGGGCCGAAAACTAGACTGTTTGGTCCTTAATTTGTTGGACCTGTCTTGAGGAAGGGCGTGACCTTTTCCTCCAGTGATGTCAGAAATGATCTCCTTCAGTCCAGGCCCGAATAGGATCTGTCCTTTGAAGGGAATGTTGAGAAGTTTAGACATTGAAGTCACGTCAGCCGACCAGGATTTAAGCCATAGCGCCCTACGCGCCTGAATAGCAAAACCTGAATTTTTAGCCGTTAGCTTGGTTAAATGAACAACGGCGTCAGAAACAAATGAATTGGCTAGCTTAAGGGCCCTAAGCCTCCTCTAGGGACTCAAACCAGAAAGCCGCGGCAGCAGTGACTGGAACAATGCATGCAAGAGGCTGGAGAATAAAACCTTGTTGAATAAAAAATTTCTTAAGGTAACCCTCAAATTTTTTATCCATTGGATCTAGAAAAGCACAACTGTCCTCGACAGGGATAGTGGTACGCTTAGCTAGAGTAGAAACTGCTCCCTCCACCTTAGGGACAGTCTGCCATAAGTTCCGTGTAGCGGCGTCTATAGGAAACATCTTTTTAAAAACAGGAGGGGGAGAGAACGGTACACCTGGTCTATCCCATTCCTTAGTAATAATTTCAGAAAACCTTTTAGGGATTGGAAAAACATCAGTGTAAGTAGGTACTGCATAGTATTTATCCAATCTACATAATTTCTCTGGGACTACAATAGTGTCACAGTCGTCCAGAGTGTTCAAGCTTAAATTTAAATGTAGACATATCAGAATCAGATTGAAGTATCTTCCCTGAATCAGAAAAATCACCAACAGATTGAAGCTCCCCTGCTTCAGCTTCATTATATTGTGAGGGTGTATCAGAGATAGCTACTAAAGCGTCAGAGCGCTCTGTATTTATTCTAGTCCCAGAGCTGTCTAGCTTTCCTTGCAATCCTGGCAGTTTAGATAATACCTCTGTAAGGGTATGATTCATAACTGCCACCATGTCTTGCAAGGTATACGCAATGGGCGCGCTAGATGTACTTGGCGTCCCCTGAGCGGGATTTATAGGATCTGACACGTGGGGAGAGTTAGACGGCATAACTTCCTCCTTGTCAATTTCTTCTGGTGATAAATTTTTAAAGCCAGAATATGGTCTTTGTAATCTATAGTAAAATCAGTGCATTTGGTACACATTCTAAGAGGGGGTTCCCACAATGGCTTCTAAACATAATGAACAATGAGTTTCCTCTATGTCAGACATGTTTAAACAGACTAGTAATGAGACCAGCAAGCTTGGAAAACACTTTAATAACTGTGAACAAGCAAAAAATAAAAACGGTACTGTGCCTTTAAGAGAAAAAAACAATCACAGAAACTGCTAAAACAGTGAAAAAAAGCAGTAAATCTAACGAAATTTTTACAGTGTGTATAATAGGCTGAAAGAGCATTGCACCCACTTGCAAATGGATGATTAACCCCTTAGTTTCAAAACCGGATCAAAAAAACGATAAATGTTTTTAAACAGTCACAGCAAACTGCCACAGCTCTACTGTGGCCCTACCTGCCCATACGACGACTTTGGAAGGCACAAAAACCCTTTAGAGAGGTCCTAAATGTTCAGGGGACTCCTTCAGGGAAGCTGGGTGTCTGAAGCTGCAAAAACTAATGGAAAATAGGCCCCTCCCAACCTGTACTCAGTGAGAGGGCCTTAAAAAACTATCCCTAGGCAAAATCTAGTCAGCCATATGGAAAAACTGGGCCCCAGAATAAAGTTTTTATCACCAATACGAAATAAACGTTTATACACCTCAAGCAACGTTATTTTTATTATTTACTCACATTACTGAATAGATATATTACCCTTTACAGCAAGCATGATACCAGTCGTTATTAAATCACTGTAATCAGGCTTACCTTAAATAAATCCGGTATTGTCAGCATTTTCTAGATTATCATTTCTCTAGAAAAATTTAAAACTGCACATACCTCAGAGCAGGAGACCCTGCACGCTATTCCCCCAGCTGAAGTTACCCATCTCTTCAGTTATGTGTGAGAACAGCAATGGATCTTAGTTACAACCTGCTAAGATCATCAAAGACCACAGGCAGACTCTTCTTCAACTTTCTGCCTGAGGCTAAAATAGTACAACTCCGGTACCATTTGAAAATAAACTTTTGATTGAAGATAATCTACATTAATGCACCACATCTCTCTAGCTGCTTCCCTTGTCGAGAGCTGCAAGAGAATGACTGGGAGATGGCAGTTAGGGGAGGAGCTATGGGTGATCCTCTTGCAGCTTCCTGTTGGGAAGGAGAATATCCCACAAGTAATGGATGAATCCGTGGACTGGATACACCTTACAAGAGAAATACTGTTTCATCCGAAGCCAGAAAACATTTGAAAAAGAAAACACGGCACAAGGACACTGATCCACAGATAGTCCACAAGCCGAACTAGAGCCCGCAACTGATGCAACTGAGCCAACACTCCTCCAGAGATACCATCACCCAAAGGATAAACCTCAACCACACACCCCTTCATAGAAAAGGAAACAACGGAAAACTCCCCCCAAAAAAAAGAGGCTATGGAGGATTAACAAGGAACCCCAGAAAACCCTAAACAGGGTGCAATAAAATCAAAATAAAAATGGAAACTCAAAAAGCGAACTATGCCCACAGGGACCCCAAGGTGTCCCGAAACAAGGGAAAAGCAACGCCCAGATCCTGACAGCACTGAACCACAAGGTTGGATCGGGAAACCGAACAAAGAAGCAAACTTCTCGGAAAAAAACCATAGCAATTGCCTCGAACAAACTACTGAAACCATAGTCCCAAGTCGCCAGGAACACAGAATATCAACAGATTCCAACATGTGCGATAAACCCAGAGAAGCAGCATCTGAGTACCAAACGAAGTAATCATACCAAGACGACTGAAAAAAAAAAGAAACACTTGCAGGCAAGTAAAAGGTAGCAGAACTAGTGGGTGCACTCAGGATATCCAAAGCTGCAATGCCAACACACGTAGCCGGGCAATAAGGAGCCCATAACCTCAAAAACAGGCTCTCCAGACCTCCACAAACCGAAGAGACACTACTCATCTCAGAACCTAGTCCACACTGGGCCAGCCCAAGCAGCAGGACTAAAATACAGGGGAACAGAAAAGGTCCCAACCACTAGCCCCCATAGAAAAAAAATGACAGAAATGATGACCCCAGACACCCTAACAGAGCTCCGAAGCCTTCCAAAAGCACCTACAAACTAATACTTCCAAGGAAGATCCTCATAGAGATAGGTAGAAAAGACCGAAGTCTCATGATTAAACCCGACACTCTATGGCGGACTCCACATAGCACCCACAACGGCACTCCAAAGGAGAACCTATAAAGATAAGCAGAACTATGCGGACAAGTATGAAAAACATAATTTATGTAAGAACTTACCTGATAAATTCATTTCTTCCATATTGGCAAAAGTCCATGAGCTACTGACTTATGGGATATACAATCCTACCAGGAGGGGTAAAGTTTCCAAACCTCAAAATGCCTATAAATACACCCCTCACCACACCCACAATTCAGTTTAACAAATAGCCAAGCAGTGGGGTGATGAAGAAAGGAATAGAAAGCATCAACAAAGGAAATTTGGAAATAATCGTGCTTTACACAAAAAATCATAACCACCATAAAAAGGGTGGGCCTCATGGACTCTTGCTAATATGAAAGAAATGAATTTATCAAGTAAGTTCTTACATAAATTTTGTTTTCTTTCATGTAATTGGCAAGAGTCCATGAGCTAGTGACATATGGGATATCAATACCCAAGAGGTGGAGTCTTCCACTCAAGAGTCACTAGAGAGGGAGGGAATAAAAATAAAAACAGCCATATTTCGCTGAAAAAATTAATCCACAACCCAAAACAAAAATAAGTTTATTTCATATTTGAAAGAAAAAAACTTAAATCAAAAGCAGAAGAATCAAACAGCTGCCTGAAGAACTTTTCTACCAAAAACTGCTCCCGAAGAAGCAAATACATCAAAACGGTAGAATTTAGTAAATGTATGCAAAGAGGACCAAGTCGCCACTTTGCAAATCTGATCAACTGAAGCTTCATTCTTAAAAGCCCACGAAGTGGAGACTGATCTAGTAGAATGAGTTGTAATTCTCTGAGGCGGGGCCTGACCCGACTCCAAATAAGCTTGATGAATCAAAAGTTTCAACCAAGAAGCCAAGGAAATATCAGAAGCCTTCTGACCTTTCCTAGGACCAGAAAATAAAACCAATAGACTGGAAGTCTTCCTGAAATCTTTAGTAGCTTCCACATAATATTTCAAAGCCTTTACCACATCCAAAGAATGTAAGGATCTCTCCAAAGAATTCTTAGGATTGGGACATAAAGAAGGGACAACAATTTCTCTACTAATGTTGTTAGAATTCACAACCTTAGGTAAAAATTGAAAAGAAGTCCACAAAACTGCCTTATCCTGATGAAAAATCAGAAAAGGAGACTTACAAGAAAGAGCAGATAGCTCAGAAACTCTTCTAGCAGAAGAGAGAGCCAAAAGTAACAACACTTTCCAAGAAAGTAGTTTAATGTCCAAAGAATGCATAGGCTCAAATGGAGAAGCCTGTAAAGCCTTCAGAACCAAATTAAGACTCCAAGGAGGAGAAATTGATTTAATGACAGGCTTAATACGAACTAAAGCCTGTACAAAACAGTGAATATCAGGAAGTATAGCAATCTTTCTGTGAAATAAAACAGAAAGAGCAGAGATTTGTCCTTTCAAGGAACTTGCAGACAAACCCTTATCCAAACCATCCTGAAGGAACTGTAAAATTCTAGGAATTCTAAAAGAATGCCAGGAGAATTTATGAGAAGAACACCATAAAATGTAAGTCTTCCAAACTCTATAATAAATCTTTCTAGAGACAGATTTACGAGCTTGTAACATAGTATTAATCACTGAGTCAGAGAAACCTCTATGACTTAGAACTAAGCGTTCAATTTCCATACCTTCAAATTTAATGATTTGAGATCCTGATGGAAAAACGGACCTTGAGATAGTAGGTCCGGCCGTAACGGAAGTGGCCAAGGCGGGCAACTGGACATCCGAACCAGATCTGCATACCAAAACCTGTGTGGCCATGCTGGAGCCACCAGCAACACATAAGACTGTTCCATGATGATTTTGGAGATCACTCTTGGAAGGAGAACTAGAGGCGGGAAGATGTAAGCAGGATGATAACACCAAGGAAGTGTCAGTGCATCCACTGCTTCCGCCCGAACATCCCTGGACCTAGACAGGTATCTGGGAAGTTTCTTGTTTAGATGAGAGGCCATGAGATCTATCTCTGGAAGACCCCACACCTGAACTATCTGAGAAAACACATCTGAATGGAGAGACCACTCCCCTGGATGTAAAGTCTGGAGGCTGAGATAATCCGCCTCCCAATTGTCTACACCTGGGATATGCACCGCAGAGATTAGACAGGAGCTGGATTCCCCCCAAGCAAGTATCCGAGATACTTCTTTCATAGCTTGGGGACTGAGAGTCCCACCCGGATGATTGACATAAGCCACAGTTGTGATATTGTCTGTCTGAAAACAAATGAACGGTTCTCTCTTCAGCAGGGGCCAGAACTGAAAAGCCCTGAGAATTGCACGGAGTTCTAAAATATTTATTGGTAATCTCGCCTCTTGAGATTTCCAAACCCCTTGTGCTGTCAGAGATCCGAGATCCCCAAACAGCTCCCCAACCTGAAAGACTTGCATCTATTGAGATCACAGTCCAGGTTGGCCGAACAAAAGAAGCCCCTTGAACCAAAAGATGGTGATCTATCCACCATGTCAGAGAGTGTCATACATTGGTATTCAAGGATATTAATTGTGATATCTTTGTATAATCCCTGCACCATTGATTCAGCATACAAAGCTGTAGAGGTCTCATGTGAAAACGAGCAAAGGGGATTGCGCCCGATGCTGCAGTCAGGAGACCTAAAACTTCCATGCACATAGCCACTGAAGGGAATGACAGACTGAAGGTGCCTGCATGCTGCAACCAATTTTAAACGTCTCTTGTCTGTTAGAGACAGAGTCATGTGTTCTGGATGATTTGGAATATGAAGGTATGCATCCTGCAAGTCTATTGTGGACATATAATATCCTTGCTGAGCAAAAGGCAGAATAGTCCTTATAGTCACTATCTTGAAAGTTGGTACTCGTACATAACGATTCAAAATTTTCAGATCCAGAACTGGTCTGAATAAATTTTCTTTCTTTGGTACAATGAATAGGTTTGAATAAAACCCCAAACCTTGTTCCTGAGGAGGAACTGGCATGATTACCCCTGAAGACTCCAGGTCTGAAACACACTTCAGAAAAGCCTGAGCTTTCACTGGATTTACAGGGATGCTTGAGAGAAAAAATCTTCTCACAGGAGGTCTTACTTTGAATCCTATTCGATACCCCTGAGAGACAATGCTCTGAATCCAATGATTTTGGACAGAGTTGATCCAAAAATCCTTGAAAAACCTTAATCTGCCCCCTACCAGCTGAGCTGGAATGAGGGCCGCACCTTCATGCGGACTTAGCGGCAGACTTTGGTTTCCTAAATGGCTTGGATTTATTCCAATTTGAGGAAGGCTTCCAATTGGAAGCAGATTCCTTGGGAGGAGGATTTAGTTTTTGTTCCTTATTCTGACGAAAGGAACGAAAACTGTTAGAAGCCTTAGATTTACCCTTAGGTTTTTTATCCTGAGGCAGAAAAACTCCTTTTCCTCCAGTGATAGTTGAAATAATAGAATCCAACTGAGAACCAAATAAATTATTACCTTGGAAAGAAAGATATTAATCTAGATTTAGATGTCATATCAGCATTCCAAGATTTAAGCCACAAAGCTCTTCTAGCTAATACAGCTAAAGACATAGATCTAACATCAATTTTGATAATATCAAAAATGGCATCACAAATAAAATGATTAGCATGTTGCAGTAAGCGAGTAATGCTAGATATGTCAGGATCCAATTCTCGTTGCGCTAAATTCTCCAACCAAAAAGTTGAGGCAGCAACAACATCAGCCAAAGAAATAGCAGGTCTGAGAAGATGACCTGATTATAAATAGGCCTTCCTTAGATAAGATTCAAGCTTCCTATCTAAAGGATCCTTAAAGGAAGTACTATTTTCCATAGGAATAGTGGTACTTTTAGCAAGAGTAGAAATCGCCCCATCAACTTTGGGGATTTTTTCCCAAAACTCTATAGATTTTGCTGGTAAAGGATATAATTTTTTAAACCTTGAAGAAGGAATAAAAGAAGTACCTGGCTTATTCCATTCCCTAGAAATCATATCAGAAATAGCCTCAGGAATAGGAAAAACCCCTGGGGAAACCACAAGAGGTTTAAAAACAGCATTTAAACATTTATTAGACTGAACGTCAATAGGACTGGTTACCTCAATATCCAAAGTAATTAACACTTCCTTTAATAAAGAACGCATATAATCTATTTTAAATAAATAAGTGGATTTGTCAGTGTCAACGTCTGAGGAAGGATCTTCTGAATCAGACAGATCCTAATCAGAAGAGGATAAATTATTATGTTGCTGGTCATTTGAAATTTCATCAGCTAAATGAGAAGTTTTAAAAGACCTTTTACGTTTATTAGAAGGTGGAAATGCAGACAAAGCCTTCAGAATAGAATCAGATACAAATTCTTTAAAATGTACAGGTATATCATGTACATTAGAAGTTGAAGGAACTGCAACTGGCAATGTACTATTACTGATGGAAACACTATCTGCATGTAAAAGTTTATCATGACAACTATTACAAATGACATTTGGTGGAATAATTTCTACACTTTTAAAACAAATGCACTTAGCTTTGGTAGAACCGATGTCAGACAGCAATGTTCCCGCAGAAACTTCTGAGACAGGATCGGATTGGGACATCTTGCTCAATGTAAGAGAAAAAAAAACAACATATAAAGCAAAATGATCTATTTCCTTATATATACAAACAAAAGATGCAGCAGCATAAGTGTTTTACCAATTTATTCTGGCACAAACAAAGTCCACAACGTTTCGGGTGTTACTCCTTAATCATGTGAGTACATAATGGCACTTGAGTTTGTCCTTATATACCTTTACACAGGTGTAATCAAATAGTAATTGACAACTTGTTAGTAAATTACAACTCCTCAATAATGTTACACCCTCTAGTGGTTATTTCATGTCATTACAACCTTGAATTTACATATTTTCATTATCCTTCAACAAATGGTATAAAAAGAACAAAGTGCACAAAAAAAATCGCTTAAAAACAGATTTAAAATCATGGAAGGCAGATATAATCACGAATCACATCAAACTTAGAGGAGTACTATCCATTTAACAGAATCTGGAAAATCCTAAGAGTTTTTTTAATAAAAAAGGGTCCAATCTAGATCTCTATTCATCCCTTTTGGCAGCAAAGTCCCAAACTTAAAGATCCAAAAAGCCTCTCTTTTCTTTAATAAGTTTTCCCTATTACCTCCTCTCCTAGGTCTATGCACCTGTTCTATAATCTGGAACCTGAGTTGAGAAATATTGTGTTTAGCCTTAATAAAATGATGGGCAACAGGGGCCTCTAAATCCCCCCTCCTGATACTAGATTTGTGTTCATTCATTCTTTCACAGGCTTTACGTGTCGTCTCACCCACATAGAGGAGCCCACATGGGCATTTGATCAGATAGATTATATACTCACTATTGCAAGTGCAAAAGCAATTTATATCAAATTTTTTCCCGGTATGTGGGTGAAAAAACACTGCCCCTTTAATCATGTTGCTACAACTAAAGCAACCCAGACAGGGATAACACCCCTTATTGGCCCTAGTAATATATCTAGTGCCCCCTGACTTAGCAGTACCAACATCACTGCTAATAAGCTTATCTCTAAGTGAGGGTGCCCGTCTGAATGCAGGCATAAAAAATTCTTTAAAGGCTTTTATGTCAGGATTGTACTCAAATAAAATATGCCAAGGTTTTCTAAGGATACTAACTACTTTATTACTGTTTTTATTGTATTCGGTGACAAAAGTAATTCTGTCACCTTTATTCTTATCCTTATTGGCCCTTTTATGGTGAAGGATGTCATGTCTTGTCCCAACAATTACCTTATCCAGATTGGATTTAATCACTGTATCAGGATAGCCCCGTTCTCTAAATAACTGACCCATTTCCTTGAGTCTTTGGCTAGACAAATCAGGATCAGATACAATTTTTTTAACTCACAGAAATTGGCTATAGGGAAGAGAATTAAACAGTGCCGGTGGATGGGCACTCTAGTATCGCAGCAAATTATTGCGATCAATTTTTTTCTTATATATATCAGCCTTCAAAGAATTCTCTTCCCTATAGATAGAGGTATCAAGGAATTCTATACGCTCTTCACTCCAGGTCAGGGTGAATTGTATATGTCTAGAACAGCTATTAAGGTCATTAACAAAATTAAGCAGGGTTCCAATGTCGCCCCTCCACACCCCAAAGATGGCATCAATATAGCGCCACCAGGTGGCGCCATATTGTTGAAAGGCTAAATTTTCATAAACCAAATGTTCTTCATACATATTCATATATATGTTGGCGTAGTTAGGGGCGACATTGGAACCCATGGCAGTACCCTGTTTCTGAATAAAGAATTGATCTTGAAACAAAAAGTAGTTACATCTGAGTACTATATCTAATAGTTCCATAAGAAATTCACATTGTTGGTCAGAGTAATTACCACTGGACTTCAAAACATTACCAATTGCCCCCATACCACTAGAGTGGGTAATGGAGGTATATAAACTAACCACATCAAGAGAATATAAGATATATTTATTATCCTCTAATTGTAGATTTTCTAATTTAACCAAAAAGTCATCAGTATCTCTGACATAGGATTCTGAAGTTATGACAAAAGGTCTTAGTATCTTATCAAGATATATGGCAATATTGGAAAAGATAGAATTGGTACTAGCCACAATAGGTCTACCTGGTGGTCTTCTATCGTTCTTATGGACCCTTGGTAAGGTATAAAAAATAGGCGTAATGTGTTCATCTACACAAAGATATTCCATAGTTTTATTATCTATCAATCCATTTTTAACTGTCTATATTACCACATGAGATATTTCTTTCTTAATTTGAAATATGGGATCCCTGTCTAATTTGCCATAAACCTCTTGGTCACTAAGTTATATCAAAATCTCTTCAATATAATATTTCTTATCCAATATTACAGTCGCACCACCTTTATCGGCTTGTCTCAAAATAATATCTTTCTTATCCTTTAAAGACCCCACAGCTGCATATTCAGATTTAGAAAAATTGTTATTACCTTGCCTCTCAGTATGACATTTCCCAGAATCTCTTAAAGCCTCAATATCGTGAATTACCAATTTAGAAAAAGTTTCAATACTGTGGTTCTGTATAGGTGGATTAAAGGAACTTTTACTCCTAAGACCCAAATATTTAACATTAAGCCGATCATATTCAATTGTTCCAACATTCTCATTATAGTTTTCAAAATATGCTTTTAATTTTAATGTACGAAAAAATCTATGCAGATCTTGAAACAACATTGTTACGGTTACCCTTAGTCTCGCTGAGAGATGGACCGCTTAGTAGCCTGGATCCCTATTGCTAAAGAGGGGAGAAGCTGCTTTCCATAGTATTCTATATGAGTCTCGCAAATATAGAATAATCTCCCTTAGCTGCAGTACAGCTAGGATACCCTTCTGCCCACAAAAACGAGTCAACGCTGCGATTGAGGGTCAAAACAAGAACTCTGGACTGGGATGCCCAGCCTGCTTTTTATTAAGGTTACATGCACACAGGGCACTCCCAGGGGGAGAGGGGGGGAAGCACAAAATCCCCCATCACACATTTAGATAGAGAGCACTGTCCTTTGACAGGCCACAATAGGATTACAGTACTTAAGATAACAAGTTTACAAGTTCATCTTATCAATTAGCAGTCTGGCTCCAGAGGTGATTAGACAATAGTTTCTAAAAGCTGAAAAAAAAGAGTTAACTCTTTATGAAATGAAACTTGTTACGGTTTTCTTGGAGCCCTTCTTAGGCGCTGGCTTGCTGGTTCAGGCATTGCTGCTGGGAAATAAGCTCTTCACAACAAAATAACTAATGCTTCTGTAACAAACATAAAGAAATCACATTCTTTTTTGGGCACATATGAAAGTCCTTTTTCCAGAACCAACAGTTCATCTTTATCAAGAATAGTTGATGAGGTATTCACCACCAGTGAGGTTAGTTCTTTACCTTGGACCTGGTCTGGCGAATCTGACGTACCCCCATTTTTCCTTTGTTTGCTCCAGCGATGTTTGATGCCGCCACGGCGGCATCGCTGTCTGAGTCCCCCGACGGTCTTTCTGATGACCCGGAAGAGGATCCGCTCTCTTTGCTGGTACTGTTGTTACCTCTACGCGCTTGTCTGCGCCAGGAGCCTCTCCCCTCTCTTCGGTCTCTTGCTGTCGGGTCACGTGTCCATCGATACACGTGACCTGTCTGATAGTCCTCAGTGTCTCGCATGAACTTACTGCGCTTGCGTTGTTCCAGCTGCTTACGTAATTCGTCCACAACCGTCTTGGTATCTGTGAAAACTTTAGCAGCTCCATCTACTGGTAATGTTGCCCGCAAGTTATTCTCCATCTCTTTTAAGGTACCTTCCTGCTCCTCCATTTCCTTTTGTAGGCATTCAACAGTAAGTGTTATTAAATCAAGCGAACACTTATTGAGTATAAGTTCAAATTTCTCGCAATAATCCTTATTTGTCAGCATCAAAGTTGGACGTGCTGTCATCCTCAACCCTCTGGGTATTCTTTTCACCCTGTGATATTCAGCTAAGGTTGTAGAATGTAGCTCATAAGCTAGGTATTTCTTTGACAGAAATCTCTGCCGGGTAGTTTTAAGAAAGTCTCTTGAGCCCCTTACCAGAGTCGTGATCCTGGCTCTTCTTAGGATTTTCCAGATTCTGTTAAATGGATAGTACTCCTCTAAGTTTGATGTGATTCGTGATTATATCTGCCTTCCATGATTTTAAATCTGTTTTTAAGTGATTTTTTGTGCACTTTGTTCTTTTTATACCATTTGTTGAAGGATAATGAAAATATGTAAATTCAAGGTTGTAATGACATGAAATAACCACTAGAGGGTGCAACATTATTGAGGAGTTGTAATTTACTAACAAGTTGTCAATTACTATTTGATTACACCTGTGTAAAGGTATATAAGGACAGACTCAAGTGCTATTATGTACTCACATGATTAAGGGGTAACACCCGAAACGTGGACTTTGTTTGTGCCAGAATAAATTGGTAAAACACTTATGCTGCTGCATCTTTTGTTTGTATCTATTTGGGGATCTATTTGGGGATAGGAACCCTGCAGCGTGCATTGGGCATTTAAGGGTGCTGGACTTTGGACTGTTTGCTATTTCCTTATATGACAGTTTCAGGAACGGGAAAAAATGCAAAAGCATAGGCCTCTGATAGAGAAAAAAGCAAGAGGCAAACATCAATGGGGTATTGAAATAATGAAAAAAATTTGGCGCCAAGTATGAAGCACAACGTAACGTAAACTTTTTTGGCGCCAAAAATAACCAGAAATGACACACTCGCGTCACTAATGACGCCGCCGTGTGAAAGGTCTCGGGGTCAAGTATGATGTCGGAAATGACGAAGTTGCTTCATAAACATCTTTTCCGCACCAAAAAAAATTTCGCGCCAACGACGCAATAAAGTTTAGCATTTGACGCACCCACGGGCCTAATACCCGCAATAGCAAGAAGTAGTCAATTGAAAAAAAGACTAAACCCCAGGTAAGAAATAAATTTCTTCAAATGTTTAAATTCACCAAATATGAAACTGACAGTCTGCTGAAGGAAATACATGAACCTGACTCATGGCAAATATAAGTACAATACATATATATAGAACTTTATATAAATGCATAAAGTGCCAAACCATAGCTGAGGCGCCTTAAGTAATAAAAAACATACTTACCAAAAGACACCCATCCACATATAGCAGATAGCCAAACCAGTACTAAAACAGTTATTAGTAGAGGTAATGGTAAATTGAGAGTATATTGTCGATCTGAAAAGGGAGGTAGGAGATGAATATCTACGACCGATAACAGAGAACCTATGAAATAGACCCCCGTTAGGGAAATCATCGTACTCAAATAAGTGATACTCCCTTCACGTCCCTCTGACATTTGCTGTACTCTGAGAGGAATCGGGCTTCAACAATGCTGAGAAGCGCATATCAACGTAGAAATCTTAGCACAAACTTACTTCACCACCTCCATAGTAGGCAAAGTTTGTAAAACTGAATTGTGGGGGTGGTGAGGGGTGTATTTATAGGCATTTTGAGGTTTGGGAAACTTTGCCCCTCCTGGTAGGATTGTATATCCCCATATGTCACTAGCTCATGGACTCTTGCCAATTACATGAAAGAAATGCATACAGACAGAACATTACATCCCAGAAAGAGAAATCCCCCTCTTAACAGGACAACCTGTTCCACCCTCCTGCACACAGGACAGGGCAACATCTTCCAGAGAAAGGAAACCTCACCTCTAAGGAAGCAATACAACTCACCTCAAGGGAAAGGCACAGACAAGGATGGTGCACAAGCTCACAATGCCAAGCCTTAAGTAGAGCAGAAAAAAAAAATCATCCAGGCGCCCCTGATGAACATGAAAGAGGAACTCTCCAAAATGAAAGCACATACCCCCACATTCCCTGGAGAATAAGTGCTTCCGGACCAGACATGGAAATATAACAATTTCTTAAAAGAAAGCCAGAGCCCCAGAATTGTGTAGACAAATACCCCAGGGAACACCATACCCCATCTGAAGAAAAAAACAGACTATACCGTAGAACGGGTTGAAGAGACCAATCCGTAGAACGGGTTGAAGACTCACACAAGAAATCCCAAGCCAAGGGGGAAGAGAGCACCATGTACAGAAGTACAACTCCAAAGAGCAATAGGGCAAGCCAGAACCAAGAAGATTCAACTTCAAGTCCAACAGGCTAGATTACCCACACTTCCATAACCAAGGGGAATACGTAAGGGACAAAGTTACCCAAAGATCAAGACAGTAAGGCTAGGCCTCATAATCTCCTCTGAGTACAAACCCAGAGGACAACATCCAGGGAAGGAAAATGCATAGCATACAGACTCTGGAAACTCGGTAGGTTAACGCCCATTGACAACAGGCACACCCGCAGGACCAGCCCAACGGAAGCCTGCCTGACCAAGCTCAGATAGGAAAAGATACTCAAATCAGATTATAAGAAGATTACTTCATCCCCTTATAATTAATTCTGAGAGCTATTCGGAGAGGAAGACCGAGAACCCCTATATCCATTAAGGATGGGATCCTCTAACACCACCACAATGTGCCGTAGCAGAACACGAAGGCGCACCAGTCTGTACCGAAAAGCACAGCACACCTCCGCCGGAGCCTCAGGACCAGTCGCTCCCCCGGATAAGTGAACGGGCCATCCCCATGCCTAGGGAATCCAGGTTGAGGGAACACGAACGCAATCTTAAGCAAATATCTTAAAGCTGAAGATGTGCCAACGCCATAAGAATTTAAATACGGAAACGTGCCGCAACCTCTGGAGGGAACAAACCGCCGTCCAGGGAAGGATAAGCATAATCTGGGTCACCTGCACATGTAGCAACAGTAAGTGGTAAGGAATTCGCCACTCGAGGGACAGAACCCCCAGAGGCAGATGGCTCATCGACCCCTTGATTCCCCGATCCTGAGGAATTAGGCTCACTAGGACGGCCATCGGAACATAACTGACTGGCATGAGTCATCTAGGCCGGTTCGTATTCGTCACAAGAAATAGAATCTGAATCAGAGGTTACTTGAATCTCAACATCAGTGTCCCCCATAGCTGGGAATGAATACAAAAAGTTTGAATTAATTAGACAAATAAACCTAAACGGCACCTTACACGCCCAATGGCTGGGGCACTCACCACCTTCTAGCACCAGACACCAGGAGGCCAGAATCGTTCCGTTGCCACATGGTCAGGAATGCGGAACTGGAGAGGCAAAAACGTGACCATGCCCGGTCACAAGGTAGGCCGTACAGTCCAAAAAAGCGTGCCCGACCATAAAGGCCGTTTCACTACCAAGGCCGTTATGTTACACAAGGTCTCAAGCCAAAGTAACACTACACATAAGCAGGTCGAATCACATAATTAACCCCCCCCCTGTTCAATAACCCCCTTTAGAAAATATTAACCCTTGATTCCAAGATACAGAAGGAGCCTCACAGATCCTACGTTATAGTTAGTCCCACAAGGTGGTAGCCTCTCGGGAAAAACATCAGTAATACAATACATTCATGAGAAAGTAAAAATAAACGATCCTACCGGAATCTACTCAGTGGAACAGGAACACTGCCCTTCAAGTGTGACAGATAGTAGCGTTGCGTCTGCCATGGACTTGAGAGAAGAAAGCAGACAGGGAAACTTGTCAACGCCGATTGCTTGTGGAGCTTTTAATATGAGTCGGGATGGTTTTGCAGAAAGACTCTCCTTGCATCTCCGGACTCTAACTTTCATCCATGCTTTCACTGAGAGGCTGATAGGACTACTTAAAACTCCAGTCCCATGCCTAAGAGTACTACCCTCCATAAGAGACTACAAGATAAATGTCTATCTACACTTTTGAATTACAATTATCATTAATAATAATTAAAATTAAAATATATAAGAGAAAGACATTTCAGATATAGTCTGCAAAAGTACTTCAGGCACATTTGCTAAACTCAAGATACAATAAAGGAAATGAAGAATACATATTGCATGCATAAGGGAAAGCGATGAGGCTTAGTAGCATTAGCATAGTAGCATAGTATCTAGTGATTTGTGTGTGTGTTTTTATAACAGTTCAAACTTACAGCTTCTGCTTCTGCTCTGGTCTTGAATGCAATAACTGCATGCAGAGATGAGTCATCTATCTGGCAGTCTTCAATTTCACCAAATTGCTATAAATAAATAAATAAATAAAAAGGTGTTAAATATGTTTCTTAATTTGATAAAGTAAATCTTCGATTTACAGCAACAGAAAAAAAAATCTAACAAATGTACTTACTAACTATACAAATCACTCAATGCAGTAATTTTAAATATTAAAGTCAGTCCAGTGAAGTTAAAAAGTTACCTACTAAAAATAACCAAACTTCTTTAATGGGCATGAAAGTGTGAATTTGTTAAAGGTAGTACACACTTTTCAAGTTTGTGGAATCAAACAAATATACTTTGGCACCAGTTTAATTACAATATTAATATACATTTTCACAACATACAACACTCAAATCACTAAATTAATTTGATAGAAACTTGGTACCCTAGATGGGCGGTCATTGCACAGCTGCCTGAAGAAATTTTCTACCAAAAACTGCTTCCGAGGAAGCAAATACATCAAAACGGTAGAATTTAGTAAATGTATGCAAAGACGACCAAGTTGCTGCTTTGCAAATCTGATCAACTGCAGCTTCATTCTTAAAAGCCCATGAAGTGGAGACTGATCTAGTAGAATGAGCTGTCATTCTCTGAGGGGGGGGGGGGCATGACCCGACTCCAAATAAGCCTGATGAATCAAAAGCTTTAACCAAGATGCCAAGGAAACGGCAGAAGCCTCCTGACCTTCCCTAGAAACAGAAAAGATAACAAATAGACTAGAAGTATTCTTGAAATCTTAAGTAGCTTCAACATAATATTTCAAAGCTCTTACAACATCCAAAGAATGTAAGGATCTATCCAAAGAATTCTTAAGATTAGGACACAAAGAAGGAACAACAATTTCTCTATTAATCTTGTTAGAATACACAACCTTAGGTAGAAATTTAAATGAAGTCCGCAAAACTGCCTTATCCTGATGGAAAATCAGAAAAGGAGATTCACAAGAAAGAGCAGATAATTTGGAAACTCTTCTAGCAGAAGAGATGGCCAAGAAAGTAGTTTAATGTCCAAAGAATGCATAGGCTCAAAAGGAGAAGCCTGTAAAGCCTCCAAAACTAAATTAAGACTCCAAGGAGGAGAGATTGATTTAATGACAGGCTTGATATGGACCAAAGCCTGTACAAAACAGTGAATATCAGGAAGCTTAGCTATCTTTCTGTGAAATAAAACAGAAAGAGCAGAGATTTGTCCCTTCAAGGAACTTGCAGACAAACCTTTATCCAAACCATCCTGAAGAAACTGTAAAATTCTAGCAATTCTAAAAGAATGCCAGGAGAATGAACTCCATGAAATATAAGACTTCCAAACTTGATAATAAATCTTCCTAGAAACAGATTTACAAGCCTGTAACATAGTATTAATCACTGAGTCAGAGAAACCTCTATGACTAAGCACTAGACGTTCAATTTTTATACCTTCAAATTTAATGATTTGAGATCCTGATGGAAACAGACCTTGAGACAGGTCTGGTCTTAAAGGCTGGCAACTGGACATCCGAACAAGACCCGCGCATACCAAAACCTGCAAACGATTGTTCCATGATGATCTTGGAAATCACTCTTGGAAGAAGAACTAAAGGCGGGAAGATACAAGCAGGTTGGTAACACCAAGGAACTGCTAACGCATCCACCGCTTCCGCCTGAGGATCCCTGGACAGGTACCTGGGAAGCCATCAGATCTATTTCTGGAAGACCGCACATCTGAACAACCTGAGAAAACACATCTGGATGGAGCGACTACTCCCTCGGATGTAAAGTCTGATGGGTGAGATAATCTGCTTCCCAATTGTCTATACCTGGTTATTGAACCGCAGAAATTAGACAGGAGCTGGATTCTGCCCAAGCAAGTATCCAAGATACTTCCTTCATAGCTTGGAGACTGAGTCCCACCCTGATGATTGACATAAGTCACAGTTGTGATATTGTCTGTCTGAAAATAAATGAACGGTTCTCTCTTCAACAGAGGCCAAACCTGAAGAGCCCTGAAATTAGCACGGAGTTCTAAAATATTTATTGGTAACCTCGCCTCTTGAGATTTCCAAACCCCTTGTGCTGTCAGAGATCCCCAGACAGCCCCCCAACCTGAAAGACTTGCATCTGTTGTGATCACAGTCCAGGTTGGACGAACAAAAGAGGCCCCTTGAACTATATGATGGTGATCTAACCACCAAGTTAGAGTGAGTCGCACATTGGGATTTAAGGATATTAATTGTGATATTTTTGTATAATCCCTACACCATTGATTCAGCATACAAAGCAGGAGAGGTCTCATATGAAAACGAGCAAAGGGGATCGCGTCCGATGCTGCCGTCATGAGACCTAAAACTTCCATGCACAGCGCTACCAAAGGGAATGATTGAGACTGAAGGTTCCGACAATCTGAAACCAATTTTAATCGTCTCTTGTCTGTTAGAGACAGAGTCATGGACACTGAATCTATCTGGAAACCTAAAAAGGTGACCCTTGTCGTAGGAATCAAGGAACTTTTTGGTAAATTGATCCTCCAACCATGTCTTTGAAGAAACGACACTAGTTGATTTGTGTGAGATTCTGCAGAATGTAAAGACTGAGCTAGTACCAAGATATTGTCCAAATAAGGAAACACCGCAATACCCCGTTCTCTGATTACAGAGAGTAGGGCACAGAGAACCTTTGAAAAGATTCTTGTAGCTGTCACTATGCTAAATGGAAGAGCGACAAATTGGTAATGCTTGTCTAGAAAAGAGAATCTCAGAAACTGATAGTGGTCTGGATGAATCGGAATATGAAGATATGCATCCTGTAAGTCTATTGTGGACATATAATGACCTTACTGAACAAAAGGCAGAATAGTCCTTATAGTCACCATTTTGAAAGTTGGCACTCTTAAAAAACGATTCAAAATTTTCAGATCCAGAACTGGCCTGAATGAATTTTCTTTCTTTGGGACCATAAATAGATTTGAATAAAACCCCAGACCCGGTTCCTGAAACGGAACTGGTGTGATTACCCCTGAAAGCTCCAGGTCTGAAACACTTCAGAAAAGCCTGAGCCTTTACTGGATTTGCTGGGATGAATGAGAGAAAAAATCTTCTCACAGGAGGTCTTACTCTGAATCCTATTCGGTACCCTTGAGACACAATACTCTGAATCTATAGATTTTGGACATAATCTGCCCAAATACTTTGGAAGAATCTTAATCTGCCCCCTACTAGCTGAGCTGGAATGAGGGCCGCACCTTCATGCAGACGTAGGGCTGGCTTTGGTTTCTTAAACGGCTTGGATTTATTCCAACTTTAAGGTTTCCAATTGGAACCAGATTCTTTGGGGGAAGGAAGGATTGGGTTTTTGTGCTTTATTTTGTCAAAAGGAACGAAAATGGTTAGAAGCTTTAGATTTACCCTTAGGTCTTTTATCCTGAGGCAAAAAAAAAAAACTCCCTTCCCCCCAGTGACAGTTGAAATAATTGAATCCAACTGAGAACCAAATAAATTATTTCCTTGGAAAGAAAGATGGTAATCTAGATACCATGTCAGCATTCCAATACTTGAGCCACAAAGCTCTTCTAGCTAAAATACCTAAAGACATAGATTTAACATCAATTTTGATTATATAAAAAAATGGCATCACAGATAAAATGATTAGCATGTTGAAGCAAGCTAACAATGCTAGACAAATCAGGATCTGTTTCCTGTTACACTAAACTTTCCAACCAAAAAGTTGATGCAGCTGCAACATCAGCCATAGAAATGGCAGGCCTGAGAAGATAGCCAGAATATAAATAAGCTTTCCTTAGATAAGATTCAAGTTTCCTATCTAAAGGGTCCTTAAAGGAAGTACTATCTTCCATAGGAATAGTAGTACGTTTGGCAAGAGTAGAAATAGCCCCATCAACTCTGGGGATCTTTTCCCAAAACTCCAAACTAACTGCTGGCAAAGGATACAATTTTTTAAACCTTGAAGAAGGGATAAAAGTAGTACCAGGCCTATTCCATTCCTTAGAAATCATATAAAAAATATCATCAGGAACTGGAAAAACCTCTGGAGTAACCACAGGAGGTTTATTAAATGTTTACTAGTTGTAATATCAAGATGACTAGTTTCCTCAATATCCAATGTAATCAACACCTTAACAAGGAACGAATATACTCCATTTTAAATAAATAAGTAGATTTGTCAGTGTCAATATCTGAGGTAGGATCTTCTGAATCAGATAGACCCTCATCAGAGGAGGATACTTCAGTATGCTGTCGGTCATTTGAAATTTCATCAACTTTATGAGAAGTTTTAAAAGACCTTTTACGTTTATTAGAAGGCGGGATAGCAGACAAAGCCTTATGAATCGCATCAGCAATAAAATCTTTTATATTCACAGGGATATCATGTATATTAGATGTTGAAGGAACAACAGGCATTGTACTATTACTGATGGATACATTCTCTGCATGTAAAAGCTTATCATGACAACTATGACATACCACAGCTGGAGATATAATCTCCACAAATTTACAACAGATACACTTTGGTAGAACTGTTATCAGGCAGCAGGGCTCCAACAGTGTTTTCTGAGACAGGATCAGATTGAGACATCTTGCAAATGTAAGAGAAAAAAAAACATATAAAGCCAAATTACTAATTTCCTTATATGGCAGTTTTAGGAATGGGAAAAAAATGCAAACAGCATAGCCCTCTGACATAGAAAAAGGCAAGAGGCACATAGGAATGGGGTTTTGAATAATGAAATTATTTGGCGCCAAGTATGACACACAACGCAAAATGAAATTTTTTGGCGCTATCAACATCCGGAAATGACACACTCGCGTCTTTGCAGATGCAACCTTGTGCAAGGAACTCTGCGTCAACTAAGATGCCGGAAATGAACTTGCGTCACCGGACGTACCTTCACGGGAAAAAAAAATTTGTGCCAAGAATGACGCAATAAACATCATTTTGCGCCTCGCGAGCCTAATTTTGCCCGCAAAAAATGAAAAAGCAATCAATTTAAAAAAAAAAAAAAAAAAAGGCAATCCCAGGTAAGAAAAATATTTTCCTAAATATGTTTTTTCCCAAATATGAAACTGAATAGTCTGCAAAAGGAAATATACATAAACCTGACTCATGGCAAATATAAGTACAATACATATATTTAGAACTTTATATTAATACATAAGGTGCCAAACCATAGCTGAGTGTGTCTTAAATAATGAAAACATACTTACCGAAAGACACCCATCCACATATAGCAGATAGCCAAACCAGTACTGAAACAGTTATCAGTAGAGGTAATGGAATATGAGAGTATATCGTCGATCTGAAAAAGGGAGATAGGAGATGAATGTCTACGACCAATAACATAGAACCTATGAAATAGATTTCCCATGAGGAAAACCATTGCATTCAATAGGTGATACTCCCTTCACATCCCTCTGACATTCACTGTACTCAGAGGAATCAGGCTTCAAAATGCTGAGAAGCACATATCAACGTAGAAAATCCATCACAAACTTACTTCACCACCTCCACAGGAGGCAAAGTTTGTAAAACTGAATTGTGGGTGTGGTGAGGGGTGTATTTATAGGCATTTTGAGGTTTGGGAAACTTTGCCCCTCCTGGTAGGATTGTATATCCCATACGTCACTAGCTCAAGGACTCTTGCCAATTACATGAAAGAAATGATAATGTCAATTCACATCAATAAAGCAGCTTTATAGTGTTAAGATTTAATATAAAAAAAAAATCCAGTTTTACCTACCGCAAAGTGAGGCAGAAGGTCTTCTCTTTCACTTTCATTAAAACCAGATATCTGTAAAGCTCTTGGGCGATGATCTACAACTGCATGAACACCTCTACCCCTTCCGCGCAACCCCCGACCTCTGCCACGCGGCATACCTCTTCCTCGTACGTGAATTCCTCTACCACGACCAGATGATAAGTGACCTCGCTTCGCAGCCTTGAGTAAAATTAAAAAAAGAAAATAAAAAAATTGAATTTTTAACAAAAAATAAAATACAATATATAAAGTTTAAAAAGTGAAACCCATATATAATGAAATCAGTTTAGTTTTCTTTGAATATATAATTGTTACTGCTATTTAAACCAATTAGGAGTGATGAAAATGTAGCTTCCTTTATCAGCACAACTCTGGTGCCACCCTTTGGAAATATTTGAGAAACATTTTGCATATATATTCCATTACAGTACACAAGACTGGAGGACGTTCTGGCAATTGCTAATTCAGCACTCACAGTGTTGGAGTTAGTTTTTAAAATTTTGCAGTCTTTATTTTTACATATCTATTTCTAATTTAAAACTACACTATTTGTAGATATCAAATAACTGGTTAACATATCTCACTGATTTCTATTTCTGGTCCCAGATGCTCAAAACAAACAAGGATTTAAACAGGAAATATTTATACTTTGTCTCTTTAACCTCTAAAAAAAAAAAAACAATTTATGCTTACCTGATAAATTTATTTCTCTTGTAGTGTATCCAGTCCACGGATCATCCATTACTTGTGGGATATTCTCCTTCCCAACAGGAAGTTGCAAGAGTATCACCCACAGCAGAGCTGCTATATAGCTCCTCCCCTCACTGCCATATCCAGTCATACGACCGAAACAAGCCGAGAAAGGAGAAACCATAGGGTGCAGTGGTGACTGTAGTTTAATTAAAATTTAGACCTGCCTGAAAAGGACAGGGCGGGCCGTGGAAGAGAAATAAATTTATCAGGTAAGCATAAATTATGTTTTCTCTAAGTGTATCCAGTCCACGGATCATCCATTACTTGTGGGATACCAATACCAAAGCTAAAGTACACGGATGATAGGAGGGACAAGGCAGGAACTTAAACGGAAGGAACCACTGCCTGCTCCCAAAAACAGCCTCCGAAGAAGCAAAAGTGTCAAATTTGTAAAATTTGGAAAAAGTATGAAGCGAAGACCAAGTTGCAGCCTTGCAAATCTGTTCAACAGAGGCCTCATTTTTAAAGGCCCAGGTGGAAGCCACAGCTCTAGTAGAATGAGCTGTAATCCTTTCAGGAGGCTGCTGTCCAGCAGTCTCATAGGCTAAACGGATTATACTCCGAAGCCAAAAAGAAAGAGGTTGCCGAGGCCTTCTGACCTCTCCTCTGTCCAGAGTAAACAACAAACAGGTTAGATGTTTGGCGAAAATCTTTAGTAGCCTGTAAGTAAAACTTCAAGGCACGGACTACGTCTAGATTATGCAAAAGACGTTCCTTCTTTGAAGAAGGATTAGGACATAATGATGGAACAACAATCTCTTGATTGATATTCTTGTTAGAAACCACCTTAGGTAAAAACCCAGGTTTTGTACGCAGAACAACTTTATCTGAATGAAAGATCAGATAAGGAGAATCACAATGTAAGGCAGATAACTCCGAGACTCTTCGAGCCGAGGAAATAGCCATCAGAAAAAGAACTTTCCATGAAAGAAGTTTGATATCAATAGAATGAAGGGGTTCAAACGGAACCCCTTGAAGAACTTTAAGAACCAAGTTTAAGCTCCATGGAGGAGCAACAGGTTTAAACACAGGCTTAATTCTAACTAAAGCCTGACAAAATTCCTGAACGTCTGGAACTTCTGCCAGACGCTTGTGTAAAAGAATAGACAGAGCAGAAATCTGTCCCTTTAAAGAACTAGCTAATAATCCTTTGTCCAAACCCTCTTGGAGGAAAGACAATATCCTAGGAATCCTAACCCTACTCCATGAGAAATTCTTGGATTCACACCAATGAAGATATTTACGCCATATCTTGTTGTAAATTTTCCTGGTGACAGGCTTTCGTGCCTGAATTAAGGTATCAATTACTGACTCGGAGAAGCCATGCTTTGATAGGATCAAGCGTTCAATCTCCATGCAGTCAGTCCCAGAGAAAATAGATTTGGATGATTGAAAGGACCTTGTATTAGAAGGTCTTGTCTCAGAGGCAGAGTCCATGGTGGAAAGGATGACATGTCCACTAGGTCTGCATACCAGGTCCTGCGTGGCCACGCAGGCGCTATCAATATCACCGATGCTCTTTCCTGTTAGATTTTGGCAATCAGACAAGGGAGCAGAGGAAACGGTGGAAACACATAAGCCAGGTTGAAGAACCAAGGCGCTGCTAGAGCATCTATCAGTGCCGCTTCTGGGTCCCTGGACCTGGATCCGTAACAAAAAAGCTTGGCGTTCTCGCGAGACACCATGAGATCCAATTCTGGTTTGCCCCAACGGAGAACCAATTGAGCAAACACCTCCGGATGGAGTTCCCATTCCCCCAGATGAAAAGTCTGACGACTTAGAAAATCCGCCTCCCAGTTCTCTACACCTGGGATATGGATCGCTGACAGGTGGCAAGAGTGAGTCTCTGCCCAGCGAATTATCTTGGAGACTTCTGACATCGCTAGGGAACTCATGGTTCCCCCTTGATGGTTTTTGTAAGCCACAGTCGTAATGTTGTCCGACTGAAATCTGATGAACCTCAGTGTTGCTAGCTGAGGCCAAGCCAGAAGAGTATTGAATATTGCTCTTAACTCCAGAATATTTATTGGGAGGAGTTTCTCCTCCTGAGTCCATGAACCCTGAGCCTTCAGGGAGTTCCAGACTGCACCCCAACCTAGAAGGCTGGCATCTGTTGTTACAATTGTCCAATCTGGTCTGCGAAAGGTCATACCCTTGGACAGATGGGCCCGAGATAACCACCAGAGAAGAGAATCTCTGGTTTCCTGATCCAGATTTAGTAGAGGGAACAAATCTGTGTAATCCCCATTCCACTGACTGAGCATGCATAGTTGCAGCGGTCTGAGATGCAGGCGCGCGAATGGCACTATGTCCATCGCCGCTACCATTAAGCCGATTACTTCCATGCACTGAGCCACCGTGGGGCGCGGAATGGAGTGAAGAACATGGCAAGCATTTAGAAGTTTTGATAACCTGGACTCAGTCAGGTAAATTTTCATTTCTACAGAATCTATTAGAGTCCTTAGGAAGGAAACCCTTGTGAGAGGAGATAGAGAACTCTTTTCTCCGTTCACTTTCCACCCATGCGACCTCAGGAATGCCAGAACTATCTCTGTATGAGATTTGGTAATTTGAAAGCTTGACGCCTGTATCAGGATGTCGTCCAGGTAAGGAGCCACCGCTATGCCTCGCGGTCTTAGGACCGCCATAAGTGAGCCCAGAACCTTTGTAAAAATTCTTGGGGCTGTAGCCAACCCGAATGGAAGAGCTACAAATTGGTAATGCCTGTCTAGAAAGGCAAACCTCAGGAACTGATGATGATTCTTGTGAATCTGAATGTGAAGGTAGGCATCCTTTAAGTCCACTGTGGTCATGTACTGACCCCTCTTGGATCATGGGTAAAATGGTTCGAATAGTTTCCATCTTGAATGACGGAACTCTGAGGAATTTGTTTAGGATCTTTAAATCCAAAATTGGCCTGAAGGTTCCCTCTTTTTTGGGAACCACAAACAGATTTGAATAAAACCCCTGTCCTTGTTCCGTCCGCAGAACTGGATGGATCACTCCCATTACAAGGAGATCTTGTACGCAGCTTAGGAATGCCTCTTTCTTTATCTGGTTTGCAGATAATCTTGAAAGGTGAAATCTCCCTTGTGGAGGAGAAGCTTTTGAAGTCCAGAAGATATCCCTGAGATATGATCTCCAACGCCCAGGGATCCTGAACATCTCTTGCCCACGCCTGGGCGAAGAGAGAGAGTCTGCCCCCTACTAGATCCGTTGTCGGATAGGGGGCCGCTCCTTCATGCTGGCCTGCTTGCCCTTGTTCCAGGACTGGTTAGGTTTCCTTGCCTGCTTGGATTTAGCAAAAGTTTCCTCTTGTTTTGAAGCAGAGGAAGTTGATGCTGCACCTGCCTTGAAATTTCGAAAGGCACGAAAATTAGACTGTTTGGCCTTTGATTTGGCCCTGTCCTGAGGAAGGGTATGACTCTTACCTCCAGTAATGTCAGCAATAATTTCTTTCAAACCAGGCCCGAATAAGGTCTGCCCCTTGAAAGGAATGTTGAGTAATTTAGACTTTGAAGTCACATCAGCTGACCAGGATTTGAGCCATAGCGCCCTACGCGCCTGGATGGCGAATCCGGAATTCTTAGCCGTTAGTTTAGTCAAATGAACAATGGCATCAGAAACAAATGAGTTAGCTAGCTTAAGAGTTCTAAGCTTGTCAACAATTTCAGTCAATGGAGCTGTATGGATGGCCTCTTCCAGGGCCTCAAACCAGAATGCCGCCGCATTAGTGACAGGCGCAATGCATGCAAGGGGCTGTAAAATAAAACCTTGTTGAATAAACATTTTCTTAAGGTAACCCTCTAATTTTTTTATCCATTGGATCTGAAAAAGCACAACTGTCCTCAACCGGGATAGTGGTACGCTTTGCTAAAGTAGAAACTGCTCCTTCCACCTTAGGGACAGTCTGCCATAAGTCCCGTGTAGTGGCATCTATTGGAAACATTTTTCTAAATATAGGAGGTGGGGAAAAGGGCACACAGGGCCTATCCCACTCCTTACTAATAATTTCTGTAAGCCTTTTAGGTATTGGAAAAACATCAGTACTCACCGGCACTGCATAGTATTTATCCAGCCTACACAATTTCTCTGGCACTGCAATTGTGTCACAGTCATTCAGAGCAGCTACACGGAGGTTCTCAAGCTTAAATTTAAAATTAGAAATCTCTGAATCAGGTCTCCCCGATTCAGAGACGTCACCCACAGACTGAAGCTCTCCGTCCTCAGGTTCTGCATATTGTGACACAGTATCAGACATGGCTCTTACAGCATCTACGCGCTCTGTATCTCGTCTAACCCCAGAGCTATCGCGCTTGCCTCTCAATTCAAGCAATCTGGATAATACCTCTGACAGGGTATTATTCATGATTGCAGCCATGTCCTGCAAAGTAATCGCTATGGGCGTCCCTGATGTACTTGGCACCATATTAGCGTGCGTCCCTTGAGCGGGAGGCGAAGGGTCCGACACGTGGGGAGAGTTAGTCGGCATAACTTCCCCCTCGACAGACCCCTCTGGTGACAATTCTTTTATAGATAAAGACTGATCTTTACTGTTTAAGGTGAAATCAATACATTTAGTACACATTCTCCTATGGGGCTCCACCATTGCTTTTAAACATAATGAACAAGTATCCTCTGTTTCAGACATGTTTGTACAGACTAGCAATGAGACTAGCAAGCTTGGAAAACACTTTAAAGCAAGTTAACAAGCAATATAAAAAAACGTTACTGTGCCTTTAAAAAAAACAAATTTTGACAAAATTTGAAATAACAGTGAAAAAAAGGCAGTTACACTAACAAAATTTTTACAGTGTATGTAACAAGTCAGCAGAGCATTGCACCCACTTGCAAATGGATGATTAACCCCTTAATAACAAAAACAGAATAATAAATGACAAAAACATTTTTTAAACACAGTGATTATTACCCTCCTCAAACACGACTTTGAAGCATTTTGAGCCCTTCAGAGATGTCCTGTATCATGCAGAGGGAAGCTGAATGTCTGTCAGTATTTTTATCTGCACAGAAAATCACTAAAAAAGGCCCCTCCCACTCATATTACAACAGTGGAAAGCCTCAGGAAACTGTTTCTAGGCAAAAATCAAGCCAGCCATGTGGAAAAAAACTAGGCCCCAATAAGTTTTGTCACCAAACATATATAAAAACGATTAACATGCCAGCAAACGTTTTATATTGCACTTTTATAAGAGTATGTATCTCTGTTAATAAGCCTGATACCAGTCGCTATCACTGCATTTAAGGCTTAACTTACATTAATCCGGTATCAGCAGCATTTTTCTAGCAAATTCCATCCCTAGAAATATGTTAACTGCACATACCTTATTGCAGGAAAACCTGCACGCCATTCCCCATCTGAAGTTACCTCACTCCTCAGAATATGTGAGAACGGCAGTGGATCTTAGTTACTTCTGCTAAGATCATAGAAATCACATGCAGAATCTTCTTCTAATGCTGCCTGAGATGAAACAGTACACTCCGGTACCATTTAAAAATAAACTTTTGATTGAAGTTAAAAAACTAACTATAATACACCACTCTCCTCTTACTACGTCCATCTTTGTTGAGAGTTGCAAGAGAATGACTGGATATGGCAGTGAGGGGAGGAGCTATATAGCAGCTCTGCTGTGGGTCCTCTTGCAACTTCCTGTTGGGAAGGAGAATATCCCACAAGTAATGGATGATCCGTAGACTGGATACACTTAACAAGAGAAACAGTTTAGTGCAGGGCTCTTACTGTGCCAAATGTCTTAAATTATATTATGTATAGGACATTTATGTTGTCCACCTCACTAAAGTGGTTATGTATGCTATTTCCTGACCCAGCAACATTCTTCCAAGTGATAATGGTCATAGGTAAGCAATCAAGGAATTAAGATACATAAGGTTAGACTGAACTTAAAGGGACAGTAAACACCAGAATTGTTGTTGCTTAAAAAGGTAGATAATCCCTTTATTACCCATTCCCCAATTTTGCATAACCAACATAGTTATAAAAATATACTTTTTACCTCTGATTACCTTGTATCTATGGCTCTGCAAACTGCCCCCTTATTTCAGTTCTTTTGACAGACTTGCATTTTTAGCCAATCAGTGCTTGCTCCTAGGAGCTTCACGTGCCCAAGCTCAATGTTATCTATATGAAACACATGAACTAACGCCCTCTAATGGTGAAAAACTGTCAAAATGCTTTCAGATTAGAGGTGGCCTTCAAGGTCTAAGAAATTAGCATATATACCTCCTAGATTTATCTTTCAACTAAGAATACCAAAAGAACAAAGCAAAATTGGTAATAAAAGTAAATTGGAAAGGTGTTTAAAATTACATGCCCCATTTAAATCCTGAAATTTTTTCTTTGACTTAACTGTCCCTTTAACTTGTGATATTCTGCACATTTGGGTAGTTAAATCAAAGTTTTAAATGCAATTATAATATTAGGCTTGTATATATTCTGCTTTGTAGTACTTAATTGCAGAAATATATATCATTTATATATAAAGAATACTTTAATGTAATGTTATTTTAAAGCATTTTCTTTTGGCATTGTTTGTTAAAAAAAAAAAAAAAGTGGTTAAAGGGACAGTCTACACCAGAATTTTTATTGTTTTAAAAGATAGATAATTCCTTTATTACCCATTTCCCAGTTTTGCATAACCAACACAGTTATAATAATATACTTTTAACCTCTGTGATTATCTTGTATCTAATCTTCTGCAAACTGCCCCTTTTTCAGTTTTTGACAGACTTGCAGTCTAGCCAATCAGTGCCTGCTCCCAGATAAATTCTCATGCACGAGCACAGTGTTATCTATATGAAATACGTGAACTAACACCCTCTAGTGGTGAAAAACTTAAAATGCAATCTGAAAGAGGTGGGCTTCAAGGTCTAAGACATTAGCATATGAACCGCCTAGGTTAAGCTTTCAACTAAGAATACCAAGAGAACAAAGCAAAATTGGTGATAAAAGTAAATTGGAAAATTGTTTAAAATTACATGCTCTATCTGAATCATGAAAGTTTATTTTGGCCTAGATTGTCTCTTTAACAAAGCTAGCCCTCAAGGATCAACAGCAGATAAGGATTTTATAAAACCCTGAATCAACCAAAAGGTAGTTCAATCAAAACAACAAAGCCCCTGGATTCCTCCTGAGCAAGGGAGGGAATATCCTATAATCTTGACCTCTTAGTTACAAGGAAGGACAATTCTGTAAAATAAAGGTTAAAAGATAATTGCCCTGGATCTTACAGAAGACATGACACAAAATAAGTATACCATTTACATAAGAACATTTTAAGTTTGTTTGCTCTAAAAATACATCTACATTTAGCTTCATGCAGAAATAACGAACATTTAAAGGAACAGTCTACAATAGAATTTTTATTGTTTTAAAAAAAATAGATAATCCATTTATTACCCATTCCCCAGTTTTGCATAACCAACACGGTTATATCAATATACTTTTTACCTCTGTGATTACCTTGCATCTAAGCATCTTCTGACAGCCCCCTGATAACATGACTTTGTATTTATTATCTATTGAGTTGCATTTAGTACTGTGTTGTGCTAAATCTTAAATAAATCATTGGGTGTGATCATAATACTATCTATATGGCCCACATGAACTAGCAATACCCCGTTGTGAAAAGTAAATTAAAAAAGCATGTGATTAGGAGGCTTCCTATAGTGGCTTAGAAATAGGCAGAAAATTAGAGGTTTAACAGTCTACACCATAATTTGTATTGTTTTAAAAGATAGATAATCCCTTCATTACCCATTCCCTAGTTTTGCATAACCAGCAGAGTTATATAAATACACTTTTTACCTCTGTGATTACCTTGTATCGAAGCCTCTGCAAACTGCCCCTTATTTCAGTTCTTTTGACAGACATGCACTTAAGCCAATCAATGCTGGCTCATAGGAACTCCACTTGCATGAGCACAGTGTTATTTATATGACACACATGAATTAACAGCCTCTAGTGGTGAAAAACTGTCAAAATGCCTTGAGAGAAGAGGCGGCCTTCAAGGGCTTAGAAAACATAATTTATGTAAGAACTTACCTGATAAATTCATTTCTTTCATATTAGCAAGAGTCCATGAGCTAGTGACGTATGGGATATACATTCCTACCAGGAGGGGCAAAGTTTCCCAAACCTCAAAATGCCTATAAATACACCCCTCACCACACCCACAAATCAGTTTAACGAATAGCCAAGAAGTGGGGTGATAAAGTGCGAAAGCATATAAAATAAGGAATTGGAATAGTTGTGCTTTATACAAACAAATCATAACCACCAAAAAAGGGTGGGCCTCATGGACTCTTGCTAATATGAAAGAAATGAATTTATCAGGTAAGTTCTTACATAAATTATGTTTTCTTGCATGTAATTAGCAAGAGTCCATGAGCTAGTGACGTATGGGATAATGACTACCCAAGATGTGGATCTTTCCACGCAAGAGTCACTAGAGAGGGAGGGATAAAATAAAGACAGCCAATTCCTGCTGAAAATAATCCACACCCAAAATAAAGTTTAATGAAAACATAAGCAGAAGATTCAAACTGAAACCGCTGCCTGAAGTACTTTTCTACCAAAAACTGCTTCAGAAGAAGAAAATACATCAAAATGGTAGAATTTAGTAAAAGTATGCAAAGAGGACCAAGTTGCTGCTTTGCAAATCTGATCAACCGAAGCCTCATTCCTAAACGCCCAGGAAGTAGAAACTGACCTAGTAGAATGAGCTGTAATCCTTTGAAGCGGAGTTTTACCCGACTCGACATAAGCATGGTGAATTAAGGATTTCAACCAAGATGCCAAAGAAATGGCAGAAGCTTTCTGACCTTTCCTAGAACCGGAAAAGATGACAAATAGACTAGAAGTCTTACGGAAAGACTTAGTAGCCTCAACATAATATTTCAAAGCTCTAACAACATCCAAAGAATGCAACGATTTCTCCTTAGAATTCTTAGGATTAGGACATAATGAAGGAACCACAATTTCTCTACTAATGTTGTTGGAATTCACAACCTTAGGTAAAAATTCAAAAGAAGTTCGCAACACCGCCTTATCCTGATGAAAAATCAGAAAAGGAGACTCACAAGAGCGAGCAGATAATTCAAAGACTCTTCTGGCAGAAGAGATGGCCAAAAGGAACAAAACTTTCCAAGAAAGTAATTTAATGTCCAATGAATGCATGGGTTCAAAAGGAGGAGCTTGAAGAGCCCTCAGAACCAAATTCAAACTCCAAGGAGGAGAAATTGACTTAATGACAGGTTTTATACGAACCAAAGCTTGTACAAAACAATGAATATCAGGAAGAGTAGCAATCTTTCTGTGAAAAAGAACAGAAAGAGCAGAGATTTGTCCTTTCAAGGAACTTGCGGACAAACCTTTATCTAAACCATCCTGAAGAAACTGCAAAAATTCTCGGAATTCTAAAAGAATGCCAGGAAAAATGATGAGAAAGACACCAAGAAATATAAGTCTTCCAGACTCTATAATATATCTTTCTAGATACAGATTTACGAGCCTGTAACATAGTATTAATCACAGAGTCAGAGAAACCTCTTTGACCAAGAATCAAGCGTTCAATCTCCATACCTTTAAATTTAAGGATTTGAGATCCTGATGGAAGAAAGGACCTTGTGACAGAAGGTCTGGTCTTAACGGAAGAGTCCACGGCTGGCAAGAGGCCATCCGGACAAGATCCGCATACCAAAACCTGTGAGGCCATGCTGGAGCTACCAGCAGAACAAACGAGCATTCCTTCAGAATCTTGGAGATTACTCTTGGAAGAAGAACTAGAGGCAGAAAGATATAGGCAGGATGATACTTCCAAGGAAGTGATAATGCATCCACTGCCTCCGCCTGAGGATCCCGGGATCTGGACAGATACCTGGGAAGTTTCTTGTTTAGATGAGAAGCCATCAGATCTATTTCTGGGAGTTCCCACATTTGAACAATCTGAAGAAATACCTCTGGGTGAAGAGACCATTCGCCCGGATGCAACGTTTGGCAACTGAGATAATCCGCTTCCCAATTGTCTATACCTGGGATATGAACCGCAGAGATTAGACAGGAGCTGGATTCCGCCCAAACCAGAATTCGAGATACTTCTTTCATAGCCAGAGGACTGAGTCCCTCCTTGATGATTGATGTATGCCACAGTTGTGACATTGTCTGTCTGAAAACAAATGAACGATTCTCTCTTCAGAAGAGGCCAAGACTGAAGAGCTCTGAAAATTGCACGGAGTTCCAAAATATTGATCGTAATCTCACCTCCTGAGATTCCCAAACCCCTTGTGCCGTCAGAGACCCCCACACAGCTCCCCAACCTGTAAGACTTGCATCTGTTGAGATTATAGTCCAGGTCGGAAGAACAAAAGAAGCCCCCTGAATTAAACGATGGTGATCTGTCCACCACGTCAGAGAGTGTCGTACAATCGGTTTTAAAGATATTAATTGAGATATCTTTGTGTAATCCCTGCACCATTGGTTCAGCATACAGAGCTGAAGAGGTCGCATGTGAAAACGAGCAAAGGGGATCGCGTCCGATGCAGCAGTCATAAGACCTAGAATTTCCATGCATAAGGCTACCGAAGGGAATGATTGTGACTGAAGGTTTCGACAAGCTGAAATCAATTTTAGACGTCTCTTGTCTGTCAAAGATAGAGTCATGGACACTGAATCTATCTGGAACCCTAAAAAGGTTACCCTTGTCTGAGGAATCAATGAACTTTTTAGTGAATTGATCCTCCAACCATGATCTTGAAGAAACAACACAAGTCGATTCGTATGAGATTCTGCTAAATGTGAAGACTGAGCAAGTACCAAGATATCGTCCAAATAAGGAAATACCACAATACCCTGTTCTCTGATTACAGACAGAAGGGCACCGAGAACCTTTGTAAAAATTCTTGGAGCTGTAGCTAGGCCAAACGGCAGAGCCACAAACTGGTAATGCTTGTCCAGGAAAGAGAATCTCAGGAACTGATAGTAAACTGGATGAATCGGAATATGCAGATATGCATCCTGTAAATCTATTGTAGACATATAATGCCCTTGCTGAACAAAAGGCAATATAGTCCTTAAAGTTACCATTTTGAATGTTGGTATCCTTACATAACGATTCAATATTTTTAGATCCAGAACTGGTCTGAAGGAATTCTCCTTCTTGGGTACAATGAAGAGATTCGAATAAAACCCCAGCCCCTGTTCCAAAACTGGAACTGGCATAATTACTCCAGCCAACTCTAGATCTGAAACACATTTCAGAAATGCTTGAGCTTTCACTGGGTTTACTGGGACACGGGAAAGAAAAAATCTCTTTGCAGGAGGTCTTATCTTGAAACCAATTCTGTACCCTTCTGAAACAATGTTCTGAATCCAAAGATTGTGAACAGAATTGATCCAAATTTCTTTGAAAAAACGTAATCTGCCCCCTACCAGCTGAGCTGGAATGAGGGCCGCACCTTCATGTGGACTTAGAAGCTGGCTCTGCTTTTCTAGAAGGCTTGGATTTATTCCAGACTGGAGATGATTTCCAAACTGAAACTGCTCCTGACGATGAAGGATCAGGCTTTTGTTCTTTGTTGAAACGAAAGGAACGAAAACGATTATTAGCCCTGTTTTTACCTTTAGATTTTTTATCCTGTGGTAAAAAAGTTCCTTTCCCACCAGTAACAGTTGAGATAATAGAATCCAACTGAGAACCAAATAATTTATTACCCTGGAAAGAAAGGGAAAGTAGAGTTGATTTAGAAGACATATCAATATTCCAAGTTTTAAGCCATAAAGCTCTTCTAGCTAAAATAGCTAGAGACATAAACCTGATAATATCAAAAATGGCATCACAGATAAAATTATTAGCATGCTGAAGAAGAAGAATAATATTATGAGAATCATGATCTGTTACTTGTTGCGCTAAAGTTTCCAACCAAAAAGTTGAAGCTGCAGCAACATCAGCCAATGATATAGCAGGTCTAAGAAGATTACCTGAACACAGATAAGCTTTTCTTTAAGGATCCTTAAAGGATCCTTAAAGGAAGTACCATCTGCCGTAGGAATAGTAGTACGTTTAGCAAGGGTAGAAATAGCTGCATCAACTTTAGGGATTTTGTCCCAAACTCTAATCTGTCGGACGGTACAGGATATAATTGCTTAAAACGTTTAGAAGGAGTAAATGAATTACCCAAATTATTCCATTCTCTGGAAATTACTTCAGAAATAGCACCAGGAACAGGAAAAACTTCTGGAATAACCACAGGAGATCTAAAGACCTTGTCTAAACGTTTAGATTTAGTATCAAGAGGACCAGAATCCTCAATTTCTAATGCAATTAGGACTTCTTTAAGTAAAGAACGGATAAATTCCATTTTAAATAAATATGACGATTTATCAGCATCAACCTCTGAGACAGAATCCTCTGTATCAGAAGAATCATTAGAATCAGAATGATGTTCATTTAAAAATTCATCTGTATAAAGAGAAGTTTTAAAAGACTTTTTATGTTTACCAGAAGGAGGAATAACAGACATAGCCTTCTTAATGGATTCAGAAACAAAATCTCTTATGTTATCAGGAACACTCTGAACATTAGATGTTGATGGAACTGCAACAGGTAATGGTACTTTACTAAAGGAAATATTTTCTGCATTAACAAGTTTGTCATGACATTTAATACAAACAACAGCTGGAGGAACAACTACCAAAAGTTTACAGCAGATACACTTAGCTTTGGTAGTTCCAGCACCAGGCAGCGATTTTCCAGTAGTATCTTCTGACTCAGTTGCAACGTGGGACATCTTGCAATATGTAATAGAAAAAACAACATATAAAGCAAAATTGATCAAATTCCTTAAATGACAGTTTCAGGAATGGGAAAAAATGCCAGTGAACAAGCTTCTAGCAACCAGAAGCAACAAATAATGAGACTTAAAGTGGAGACAAATTTGACGCCCACAATATTTGGCGCCTAAATGCTATTAGCGCCAAAAATGACGCCACATCCGGAACGCCGACATTTTTGGCGCGAAAAACATCAAAAATGACGCAACTTCCGGCGACACGTATGACGCCGGAAATAGAAAAAAAAAAATTTCGCGCCAAGAATGACGCAATAAAATGAAGCATTTTCAGCCCCCGCGAGCCTAACAGCCCACAGGGAAAAAGTAAAATTTTAAGGTAAGATAAAAATGATATATACAAATGCATTATCCCAAATATGAAACGGACTGTCTGAAATAAGGAAATGTTGAACATCCTGAGTCAAGGCAAATAAATGTTTGAATACATATATTTAGAACTTTATAAAAAAGTGCCCAACCATAGCTTTAGAGTGTCACAGAAAATAAGACTTACTTACCCCAGGACACTCATCTACATGTTGTAGAAAGCCAAACCAGTACTGAAACGAGAATCAGCAGAGGTAATGGTATATATAAGAGTATATCGTCGATCTGAAAAGGGAGGTAAGAGATGAATCTCTACGACCGATAACAGAGAACCCATGAAATAGACCCCGTAGAAGGAGATCATTGAATTCAAACAGGCAATACTCTCCTCACATCCCTCTGACATTCACTGCACGCTGAGAGGAAAACCGGGCTCCAACCTGCTGCGGAGCGCATATCAACGTAGAATCTAGCACAAACTTACTTCACCACCTCCATAGGAGGCAAAGTTTGTAAAACTGATTTGTGGGTGTGGTGAGGGGTGTATTTATAGGCATTTTGAGGTTTGGGAAACTTTGCCCCTCCTGGTAGGAATATATATCCCATACGTCACTAGCTCATGGACTCTTGCTAATTACATGAAAGAAATTAGTATATGAACCTACTAGGTTTAGCTTTCAACTAAGAATATCAAGAGAATAAAGCAACATTGGTGATAAAAGTAAATTGGAAAGTTGTTTAAAATGACATGCCCTATCTGAATCATGAAAGTTTATTTTGGACGAGACTGTCCCTTTAAATGTTATAAAGTATATAACTATAACAATGTTGCTTGTGCAAAGCTGAGGAATGGGTAATAAAGGCATTATCTGTTTAAACAATAAAAATGCTAGTGTATACTGTCCCTTTAATTGGACAGCTTATCCCCTTTAATTTGTTGATAATGATCCATTTTACCTGCTGGATTGTATCAAATTACATACAAGTAGCTCATATACATTTATTTCAGCATTTGAAATTGCTAATTTAACCTGTGGTATATCTCTACCTATACTGAAAGTATTATTACTTAAAAGGGACATTCAAGTCAAAATTAAACTTTCATTATTCAGATAGAGCATGCAATTTTAAAAAGCTTTCCAATTTACTTCCATTAACAAACTGTGCACAGTCTTTTTATATTTACACTTTTTGAGTCACCAGCTCTTACTGAGCATGTGCAAGAATCACAGAATATATGTATATGCATTTGTAATTGGCTGATGGCTGTTACGTGATGATGGGGGAGTGGAAATAGACATTACTAACATTTGTCAAAAAATCTACTACCGATTTGAAGTTCAGACTAAGTGCTATTGCATTATCTTGTTATCATGCATTTGTTAATTATGCAAATCTACTGCATTTACTGGTCCTTTAAAGGGGACAGGCAACCTCAACATTTCATGATTTGGATAGTACATACAAATTTAAACAATTTTATAATTTACGTCTTATCAAATTTGCTTCATTCTCTTGTTATCCTTTGCTGATGGAACAGCATTGCACTAGTACAACTAGCTGAACCCATCTAGATAATCACAAGAGACAAATGTGTGCAGGCAACAATCAACAACTAGTTCCCAGTAGTGTAGGATATGTGTGTATTCATTTTCAACAAGGGATACCAAGAGAACGAAGCACATTAGAAAATCTTGCAAGTTTAATTTTGACTTTCCGATCCCTTTAAGTATAGGCTATTGACAAGCTACGTAAACAGTCAGAAGAAAAAAATTACACTCCCAGCAGAGAGTAATAAAATGTTAAATTTTCTTTGTTCCATCTCTAAATATTGGGCTTTGTTTTACAGACAGATATCCGATACGGAAGCTTGTGTGTGTACACAAAATTATAAAATATATAGATCTACTTTTAACTGCAAGCTCAAACCATTTTAATAGGTTAAGGTTTCAAAGCACAAAACCAGCTATTTCATTTACACAAACCTGAAAATGCAATTTCTCATACATTTTATACTTTGCAGCTGGTATAAAAAAAAAAGTAATTGGAAACGGATTAAAGGGACATGACACACATTTTTTTCTTTAATGATTTAGAAAGAGAATGTAATTTTAAACATCTTTCTAATTTACTTCTATTATCTAATTTGTTTTATTCTCTTGATATTCTTTGCTGAAAAGCATACCTAGATATGCTCAGTAGCTGCTGTTTGATTGCTGCACATAGAAGCCTCGTGTGATTGGCTCACCATGTGCATTGCTTTTTCTTCAACTAAGGATATCTAAAAAAACATAATTTATGCTTACCTGATAAATTTATTTCTCTTGTAGTGTGTTCAGTCCACGGGTCATCCATTACTTATGGGATATATTCTCCTTCCCAACAGGAAGTTGCAAGAGGTTCACCCAAGCAGAGCTGCTATATAGCTCCACCCCTCACATGTCATTCGACCAAAACAAGACGAGAAAGGAGAAACTATAGGGTGCAGTGGTGACTGGAGTTTTAATTCAAATTTAGAACTGCCGCAAAAAAAGACAGGGCGGGCCGTGGACTGAACACACTACAAGAGAAATAAATTTATCAGGTAAGCATAAATTATGTTTTCTCTTGTTAAGTGTGTTCAGTCCACGGGTCATCCATTACTTATGGGATACCAATACCAAAGCTAAAGTACACAGATGATGGGAGGGACAAGGCAGGAACTTTAAACAGAAGGAACCACTGCCTGTAGAACCTCTCCCCCAAAAACAGCCTCCGAAGAAGCAAGAGAGTCAAATTTGTAAAATTTTGAAAAGGTATGAAGTGAAGACCAAGTTGCAGCCTTGCAAATCTGTTCAACAGAGGCCTCATTCTTAAAGGCCCAGGTGGAAGCCACAGCTCTAGTGGAATGAGCTGTAATTCTTTCAGGGGGCTGCTGTCCAGCAGTCTCATAGGCTAAAAGTATTATACTACGAAGCCAAAAAGAGAGAGAGGTGGCCGAAGCCTTTTGACCTCTCCTCTGTCCAGAATAAACAACAAACAGAGAAGAAGTTTGCCGAAAATCCTTAGTTGCCTGTAAGTAGAACTTCAGGGCACGGACTACGTCCAGATTATGCAAAAGACGTTCCTTCTTTGAAGAAGGGTTAGGACATAATGATGGAACAACAATCTCCTGATTGATATTCCTATTAGAAACAACCTTAGGTAAAAACCCAGGTTTAGTACGCAAAACTACCTTGTCTGAATGAAAAATCAGATAAGGAGAATCACAATGTAAGACAGATAACTCAGAGACTCTCCGAGCCGAGGAAATAGCCATCAAAAACAGAACTTTCCAAGATAAAAGCTTAATATCAATGGAATGAAGGGGTTCAAACGGAACACCCTGAAGAACTTTAAGAACCAAGTTTAAGCTCCACAGGGGAGCAACAGTTTTAAACACAGGCTTAATCCTAACCAAAGCCTGACAAAAAGCCTGGACGTCTGGGTTCTCTGCCAGACGTTTGTGAAAAAGAATAGACAGAGCAGAAATCTGTCCCTTTAACGAACTAGCGGATAAACCCTTTTCTAAACCCTCTTGTAGAAAAGACAATATCCTAGGAATCCTAACCTTACTCCATGAGTAACTCTTGGATTCACACCAATGTAAATATTTACGCCATATCTTATGGTAAATTTTTCTGGTAACCGGTTTCCGAGCCTGTATCAATGTATCAATAACCGACTCCGAGAAACCACGCTTTGATAGAATCAAGCGTTCAATCTCCATGCAGTCAGCCTCAGAGAAATTAGGCTTGGATGGTTGAAAGGACCCTGAAGTAGAAGGTCCTGCCTCAGAGGTAGAGACCATGGTGGACAGGACGACATGTCCACTAGGTCTGCATACCAGGTCCTGCGTGGCCACGCAGGCGCTATCAGAATCATCGATGCTCTCTCCTGTTTGATCCTGGCAATCAGACGAGGCAGCAACGGAAATGGTGGAAACACATAAGCCATGTTGAAAACCCAAGGGGCTGCTAGTGCATCTACCAGCATCGCTCCCGGGTCCCTGGACCTGGATCCGTAACAAGGAAGCTTGGCGTTCTGGCGAGAAGCCATGAGATCCAGTTCCGGTTCGCCCCAACGAAGAATCAGTTGAGCAAATATCTCCGGGTGAAGTTCCCACTCCCCCGGGTGAAAGGTCTGGCGGCTTAGAAAGTCCGCCTCCCAGTTCTCCACGCCTGGGATGTAGATCGCTGACGGATGGCAAGAGTGAGACTCTGCCCAGCGAATTATCTTTGAGACCTCTAACATCGCTAGGGAACTCCTGGTTCCCCCTTGATGATTGATGTAAGCCACAGTCGTGATGTTGTCCAACTGAAATCTGATGAACCTCAGTGTTGCTAACTGAGGCCAAGCTAGAAGAGCATTGAATATTGCTCTTAATTCCAGAATGTTTATTGGAAGGAGTTTCTCCTCCCGAGTCCATGATCCCTGAGCCTTCAGGGAATTCCAGACTGCGCCCCAGCCTAGAAGGCTGGTATCTGTTGTTACAATCGTCCAATCTGATCTGCGAAAAGTCATTCCCTTGGACAGATGAATCCGAGACAACCACCAGAGAAGAGAATCTCTGGCCTCCTGGTCCAGATTTAGTAAAGGGGACAGATCTGAGTAATCCCCATTCCACTGACTCAGCATGCATAATTGCAGCGGTCTGAGATGCAGGCGCGCAAATGGCACTATGTCCATTGCCGCGACCATTAAGCCGATTACTTCCATGCACTGAGCTACTGATGGGCTTGGAATGGAATGAAGGACACGGCAAGCATTTAGGATTTTTGATAACCTGGACTCCGTCAGGTAAATCTTCATCTCTACAGAATCTATAAGAGTCCCTAGAAAAGGAACCCTTGTGAGTGGTAACAGAGAACTCTTTTCCATGTTCACTTTCCACCCATGCGACCTCAGAAATGCTAGAACTATCTCTGTATGAGACTTTGCATTTTGAAAACTTGACGCTTGTATCAGAATGTCGTCTAGGTACGGAGCCACCGCTATGCCTCGCGGTCTTAGTACCGCCAGAAGCGAGCCCAGAACCTTTGTAAAAATTCTCGGGGCCGTAGCTAACCCGAAGGGAAGAGCTACAAACTGGTAATGCCTGTCTAGAAAGGCAAACCTTAGGTACCGATAATGATCCTTGTGAATCGGTATGTGAAGGTAGGCATCCTTTAAGTCCACTGTGGTCATGTACTGACCCTCTTGGATCATGGGTAGGATGGTTCGAATAGTTTCCATTTTGAATGATGGAACTCTTAGGAATTTGTTTAAGATTTTTAGGTCCAAGATTGGTCTGAAGGTTCCCTCTTTCTTGGGAACCACAAACAGATTTGAGTAAAATCCCTGCCCTTGTTCCGTCCGCGGAACTGGGTGGATCACCCCCATTACTAGGAGGTCTTGTACACAGTGAAGAAACGCCTCTTTCTTTATTTGGTTTGCTGATAACCTTGAAAGGTGAAATCTCCCTTGTGGAGGAGAAGCTTTGAAGTCCAGAAGGTATCCCTGAGATATAATCTCCAATGCCCAGGGATCCTGGACATCTCTTGCCCAAGCCTGGGCGAAGAGAGAAAGTCTGCCCCCCACTAGATCCGTTTCCGGATAGGGGGCCCTCTCTTCATGCTGTCTTAGGGGCAGAAGTAGGCTTTCTGGCCTGCTTGCCCTTATTCCAGGACTGGTTGCTTTTCCAACCCTGTCTGTAATGAGCAGCAGTTCCTTCCTGTTTTGGAGCGGAGGAAGTTGATGCTGCTCCTGCCTTGAAATTACGAAAGGCACGAAAACTAGACTGTTTGGCCTTTGATTTGGCCCTGTCCTGAGGAAGGGTGTGACCCTTACCTCCAGTAATGTCAGCAATAATCTCCTTCAAGCCGGGCCCGAATAAGGTTTGCCCTTTGAAAGGAATATTAAGCAATTTAGATTTAGAAGTTACATCTGCTGACCAGGATTTAAGCCATAGCGCTCTGCGCGCCTGGATGGCGAATCCGGAATTCTTAGCCGTTAGTTTGGTTAAATGCACGACGGCATCCGAAACAAATGCATTAGCTAGCTTAAGGGCTTTAAGCCTGTTCATAGTCTCATTCAATGGTGCTGTGCGAATAGCCTCTTCCAGAGACTCAAACCAGAATGCCGCTGCAGCAGTGACGGGCGCAACGCACGCAAGGGGCTGTAATATAAAACCTTGTTGAACAAACATTTTCTTAAGGTAACCTAATTTTTTATCCATTGGATCTGAGAAAGCACAACTATCCTCCACCGGAATAGTAGTACGCTTGGCTAAAGTAGAAACTGCTCCCTCCACCTTAGGGACCGTCTGCCATAAGTTTCGTGTGGTGGCGTCTATTGGGAACATCTTTCTAAATATCGGAGGAGGGGAAAAAGGCACACCGGGTTTATCCCACTCCATGCTAATAATCTCTGTAAGCCTTTTAGGTATAGGAAAAACGTCAGTACACACCGGTACCGCATAGTATTTATCCAGCCTACATAATTTCTCTGGGATTGCAACCGTGTCGCAATCATTCAGAGCCGCTAATACCTCCCCTAGCAATACACGGAGGTTCTCAAGCTTAAATTTAAAATTTGATATTTCTGAATCCAGTCTCCCTGGATCAGATCCGTCACCCACAGAATGAAGCTCTCCGTCCTCATGTTCTGCAAATTGTGACGCAGTGTCAGACATGGCCCTCATATCATCAGCGCGCTCTGTCCTTAACCCAGAGCTATCGCGCTTGTCTCTTAACTCCGGAAAATTAGATAATACTTCTTTCATAACATTAGCCATATCTTGTAAAGTGATTTGTAAGTGCCTTGATGTACTTGGCGCCACAATCTCACGCACCTCCCGAGCGGGAGGCGAAGGTACTGACACGTGAGGAGAGTTAGGCGGCATAACTTCCCCCTCGTTGTCTGGTGATAATTTCTTTACCGGTAAAGACCGACTTTTATTTAAAGTAACATCAATACAATTGGTACACATATTTCTATTGGGCTCCACATTGGCCTTTAAACATAATGAGCAAGCAGATTCATCTGTGTCAGACATGTTTAAACAGACTAGCAATGAAGCTATCAAGCTTGGAAATTTCTTTCAATAAGTTTATAAGCAATATAAAAAACGCTGCAGCGCTTTTAAAAATACCAAAAAAACAGTCACAGTTGAAATAACAATGAACTAATACAGTTATAGCAACCAATTTTTAACAGTAAATGTAAGAAATTAGCAGAGGATTGCACCCATTAGCAAAAGGATGATTAACCCCTCAATACCCAAAACGGATAATCAATTTAAGATTTAACACTTTTCTCACAGTCAAACACACTGTCACAGGTCTGCTGTGACTGATTACCTCCCTCAAAAATGAATTTTGAAGACCCCTGAGCTCTCTGGAGACGTCCTGGATCAAAGAGGAAGAAGCAGGAAGACTGCGCTAGAATTTTAACTGCGCAACAAGGCGCTAAAAAAGGTCCCTCCCACTCCTATTACAACAGTGGGAGACCTGATATAACAGTTTCTATGCAGAAATACACGTTAGCCATGTGGAAAAAAATCATGCCCAAAAAGATTTATCACCAAAGTACCTCACAAAACTAATAACATGCCAGTAAACGTTTTAAAAACAACTTTTCAGTGTCATGCAAAGTTATCATTAAGCCTGCTACCAGTCGCTTCTACTGCAGTGAAAGGCTCATACATTTATTTTAGTAGTAACAGTATTTAAAGTTAAATTCTAGTCCCTAGAAAATAACTCAACTGCGCATACATTTATCAGCCTGATACCAGTCGCTACTACTGCATTAAAGGCTGTACTTACGTCATATGGGTAACAGCAGTGTTTTCTTAGTCAATTCCATTCCTAGAAAATATTTTACTGCACATACCTCATTTGCGGGGGACCCCGCATGCTATTCCCTTCTCTGAAGTTACCCCACTCCTCAGAATGTGCAAGAACAGCCAGTGGATCTTACTTAAGTCTGCTAAGATCATAGAAAAACGCAGGCAGATTCTTCTTCTAAATACTGTCTGAGAGAACAAACAGCACACTCCGGTGCTATTTTAAAATAATAAACTTTTGATTGAAGAATGTTAAGTAAAAAACTCCTATCTCCTCTCACAACCTCCTTTGTTGAGACTTGCAAGAGAATGACTGGATATGACATGTGAGGGGTGGAGCTATATAGCAGCTCTGCTTGGGTGATCCTCTTGCAACTTCCTGTTAGGAAGGAGAATATATCCCATAAGTAATGGATGACCCGTGGACTGAACACACTTAACAAGAGAAATTAAGCAAAATAAATAATAGAATTGTAATGTTGTTTAAATTTCTATTCTCTATCTGAATCATGAAAGAAAGATTTTGGGTTTAGTGGCCCTTTAAGGGAAAAACAATTTTACAGTATACTGTCCTTTTAACCACTTAATGACAGCCAATGTACTCTGTAAAGCGGCTGTCTTTAGTCTAAGGAGTGAGGCATGCAGTAATAGAGCGGTCTCACTGTTGTCAGTGAGACCATCACTTTTACAGAGGAAGTTACCAAAACGCTGAATGACTTGAAACTGATGCAGTATAAATGTAAAAAGCTGTCTAGAAAACATCACATGAACATCTCTATGTAAAAAATGAAACATTTATTCAGGATGCTTGTCCCAAGACTAGGAAAAGGGTGTGCATCTGGCAATGCCTGCAAGCAGTTTCTTTAATTCCCTCCTCTGTTTAAGGACGCTTACTATGAAACGATGCAGGAATAAGATGCTATACCCAAGAGATCACAGTACACTCGGCATTCATGATGCCGATTAACAGTTTGTTTTTTTCACCAAGCAGATGACAGTTAAAAGATTAGCTGAAGGATAACTGCTCTTCAAGTAATTACTCTGGTGAGAGTTTGAGCCGTTCATGTGTTATTTCCCAGTACGCTTTTTACAGATTTGCTATATCACTTTCAAGTGATTTTGCATATGGGTAACATCCATTTTTCCCCTTTATTTTCAACAATGAATTCCTGCACCCACCCCAATGTTAACAACTTACTTCAAGTTGCAGCTCGGTATATTTTTTTCTTAATTCAGCTACATCTTCTCCAGCCTGAATTTTCTTATGCAAGTCCAGCTCTGTGTCAAGAAGTTCTTTTTGCATCTATAAGTTGTACACTCGGAAATTAGATTTATAATAATACAATTAAGGAAACTAAGAAAACACACACATTAATGTAACTGAATGCTTGACAAACAGAAAGACAATTCTGAAATGTTCAATATATTTATTAAAACAACAAATATAATCAATAATAAAAAATAGGTTATTACTGACAATTAGTTGAGTAAAAAAAATAAAAAATAGCCCTAGTGTGTGTTAAGATATAAACATTAATTCATGATTAAAGATACTAATGGTAGCAATTTTGCACATTTTTGCATGTGGTGTTGGAATTATGGATTTTCAGAACAATTACATAGCTGGAACTAATATATCTTTAATGTAGCAAACACATATTACCGATAATACCAAATATTAAATGCTGTGAAAATTTGGTAGAACCCTACCGTAATGCTTCATATATCATGCACACATACGCGCGCACACGCAAATACATGCTGTCAGCTTCTAAATATTCTTGCCCATTCCTAAATTTTAATGAAACTTGTCACCCCCTGTCATACAGTGGTGGGAATCTAGATGATTACTATTTTAGAGAAAATCTGCAGGTATACAACATGAAGGAAAACTATGCATTATACCATATAGGGAAGAATACTACGTCAGAGAGAAACATCTCTGTTCTAGATCATTTTAAAGAACATATATAGAGCCACACACTAATATTCAAAGATATAAAATGTACCTGGTCCCTGCTTTTGTTGTTTTTTATAGTATTTCCTCCAGTGGACACGGCTTTAAGTTCATCCCTTAATTTTGTAATGCTGTTGGTCAACGTCTCCAAAGTTTTCAAAATTTCTGCTTTGTCCTCAGACTTAATGGTTTTATTTTTCTCCAGTTTTGATATAAGGATCTGCAAGAAATTACTTTTTTAACAAACCGTTTTCAACAAAAAGTACATAACTACATTACGACTTAATAAAAGCTAGGACAAGTACATAATCAACTGATTTGTTCTGGTTTTCATAAACAGCAACCTTTAGTAATTCACAAAATGATTAAAAAAACAAAACATATGTTTACCTGATAAATGTCTTTCTTTCCGGATACAGTGAGTCCACAGAGTCCTCAATTACTGTTGGAAATATCACTCCTGGCCAGCAGGAGGAGTCAAAGAGCACCTACAGCAAAGATGTTAAGAATCCCTCTCCTTCCCACAATCCCCAGTCATGCGACTGGGGATTGTGGGAAAAGAAGAAATACAAGGTGTAGAGGTGCCTGTGATTTAGTAAAAAAACGGACTTAAATACCGGGTGGGCCGTGGACTCAAGCCAAAGGACATAGAGGACTAGGGAGGGCTAAGACAGGAATACCTAAATAAAAGGCACCACAGCCTGCAGAAACCCAAACTTTGTGCAAAGAACAGCCTTATCGGCATGAAATATAAGATAAGGCGAGTCGCACTGTAAAGCAGAAATTTTATAAACTATTCGAGCAGAAGAGATAGCTGTAAGAAACAAAACGTTCCAAGATAACAACTTAATATCTATAGAATGCATAGGCTCAAATGGAGCATGCTGCAAAACTTTAAGAACAAGATTAAGACTCCACGGAGGAGCACAGGCCTAATTCTAATAAAGGCCTGACAAAAAGATTGCACATCAGGCACATCCGTCAGACGCTTGTGCAGCAAAACAGATAAAGCAGAAATCTGCCCCTTTAAGGTACTGACAGATAAACCCTTCTCCAGACCCTCCTGGAGAAAAGATACAATTCTTGGAATCCTGACCCTACACCAAGAGTATCCTTCGGATTCACCAATAAAGATATTTACGCCATATTTTATGGGAAATCCTTCTAGTAACAGGCTTAGGAGCCTGCATCAGGGTCTCAACGACCGACTCAAAAATCAAGCGTTCATCCAAATCTCGTTTCTCTGAAACTGACTGCTTTGAGATCGAAGAAAAAGGACCCTGAAGTAGAAGGTCCTTCCTCAGAGGGAGTCTCCATGGTGGAAGAGATGACATTTCCACTAGGTCTGCAAACCAGATCCTGCAAGGTCACGCAGAAGCTATTAGAATCAGAGACGCTGTCTCCTGCTTGATACGAGCAATGACCCGTGGAAGGAGAGCAAATAGAGGAAAAAGGTATGCCAACCTGAAGTTCCAAAGAACTGCCAGAGCATCTATCAGGAAGGCCTGAGGATCCCTCAATGTTGAACCGTACTTTGGAAGCTTGGCATTCTATCGAGACGCCATCAGATTCCAATTCCAGTATCCCCCATTTGATGGTTAATCTGGAGAATACCTCCAGATGGAGTTCCCACTCCCCGGGATGAAAAGTTTGTCTGCTCAGAAAATACACCTCCCACTTGTCCACTCCTGGAATGTGGATGGCAGATAAACAATTGTGAACCTTCATGGCTAAGGAACTCAGAGTTCCTCCCTGGTGGTTGATGTAAGCCACCAAGATTATGTTGTCCGACAGGTACCTGATAAACCGGGCTAAAGCCAGCTGAGGCCAAGCCATCAAAGAATTGAAGATTGCTCCCAACTCCAAGATGTCTATAGGGAGAGTAGATTTTTCCTGAGACCAAAGTCCCTGAGCCTTCAACGAGTCCCAGACTGCTCCCTAGCCCACCAGGCTGGCGTCCATGGTCACAATCACCCATGAAAATCTCCAAAAGCATGTCCCCTGAGACAGATGTTCTTGAGACAGCCACCATGGAAGAGAATCTCTTGTCCTCTGATCTAGAACTAACTTTTGAGACAGATCTGCATAATCTCCGTTCCATTGACTGAGCATGCATAGTTGTAGAGCCCTCAGATGGAATCGGGCAAAAGGAACTATGTCCATGGAAGCCACCATCAGACCAATCACCTCCATACATTGGGCCACTGATGAATGTACCACAGCCTGTAGAGTTAGGTAAGAGGACAGAATCTTTGCTTTTCTTACTTCCATCAGGAATATCTTCTGTGAAAGGGAATCTATAATTGTTCCTAGAAAGACCACCCTTGTGGCCGGAACACTCTTTCCCAAATTCAACTTCCATGCGTGAGCGCGAAGAAAAGACAACAATATCTCTGTGTGAGATTTTGCAAGTTGAAAAGATGGCGCCTGTACCAGAATGTCGTCCAGATAAGGCGCTACTGCAATTCCCAGACACTGAATCACTGCCAAAAGAGCCTCCAAGACCTTTGAAAAAAATTCTGGGAGCTGTGGCAAGGCCAAAAGGAAGAGCCACAAACTAAACAAAGTGTCTGTGCAGAAAGGCAAATCTTAGAAATTTGTGATGATCCCTGTGAATGGGAACATGGAGGTACGCGTCCTTCAGGTCTATGTTCGTCATGAACTGACCCTCTTGCACTAAAGGGAGAATAGGACGGATAGTCTCCATTTTGAAGGACGGCACTCTGAGAAACTTGTTTAGACACTTTAGATCTAGAATAGGCCTGAACACTCCCTCCTTTTTGGGAACCACAGATTGGAATAGAACCCCAGACCCTGTTCTTGTACTGGAACTATCACTCCCATAAGGGAAAGGTCTTGTACACATTTCAAGAATGCCTCTCTTTTTATTTGGTCTACAGATAATCTTGAGAGGTGGAACCTGTCTCTGAGAGGAACGGTCTTGAATTCCAATTTGTAACGCTGGGAAACTATGTCCACAGCCCACGGATCTGGAACATCTCATATCCATGCCTGAGAAAACAGAGAGTCTGCCCCCCACTTGATCCGGTCCCAGATCGGGGGCAAACCCTTCATGCAGACTTAGACTCAGCTGCAGGCTTCTTGGATTGCTTCCCCTTGTGCCAAGACTGACTGGGTTTCCAAGAAGGCTTGGACTGTTCCTGCTTGGCAGAGGAGGGGGGGAAGACTTTCCTCTGAAGTTACAAAAGGAACGAAAATTACTCTGACGTCCTTTCGGTCTATTCCGCTTGTCTTGTGGCAGAAAAGATCCTTTACTGCCAGTGATATCGGAAATAATTTCATGCCAAACCCGGCCCAAACAAGGATTACCCTTGTAAAAAATTGGCAAAAGTTAAGACTTGGAAGAAACATCCGCTGACCAAGACTTCAGCCAAAACGCTCTGCGCGCCAAGATCGCAAAACCAGATACTGTGGCTCCCAACTTGATGACTTGCAAAGAGGCATTAGTAATAAAAGAATTGACTAACTTAAAAGCCTTGATCCTGTCTTGAATTTCTTCCAAAGGAGACTCTGCTTTAAGAGATTCAGAAAAGGCGTCAAAGCAATAGGCCGCTGCACTTGTCACGGTAGCAATACACACTGCTGGCTGACATCTTTTTTAAGTAAGCCTCCAGCTTCTTATCCATCGGGTCCTTGAACAAGCAACTATCCTCTATGGGAATAGTAGTTCTCTTAGCCAGGGTAGAAATTGCCCCCTCCACCTCAGGTACCATCTGCCAAGACTCCTTAAAGGAGTCAGCCACGGGAACTTTTTTCTGAACACTGGAGAAGGGGAAAAGGGAATTCTAGGTCTCTCCCATTCCCGAGCAATGATCTCAGAAGCACGGTCAGGCACAGGAAACACCTCCACAGAGGAGGGAACATCAAAATATCTAATTTGCTAATTTTTTTAGGGTCGACAACGACAGGAGTGTCTGAGTCGTCCAAGGTAGCAAAAACCTCCTTTAACAAAACACAAAGGTATTCAAGCTTAAATGTGAAGGAAATGTCAGCATCAGAAGAAGGAATTACACTATCCAAATCTGAGATTCCACCCTCAGAAGTTACCAAAGTGTCTTCCTCTTCAAACTTATGAGAAAGAGCTACTTGGTTAGTCTGGACTGGATCCGCAACCTTACTATCCGATTCTCTAATTTTTTTTTTGTAATCGGGTCTGCTTTATTTGCCAGTTTTTTTTAATTTTAAACGTTTTTATTCATGTTAAAGTAGTAACAATACAATCAGTTAACTTATATCACAAACAATCAAAGTATACAGTGACTGAGACCAGTTAGTATTTTACAAGCAGTGCAAGCTTATCATTCATATCAAGTAATATATAAAAGTCGCAAGAAAAATAACATATAGTTTCATCTCACTCTTCACCTGTCACTAGCATATTACGTGAACACCCAATCCCATGCTATAGGGGAGGAATAGTCATTAATCTAAGGATTCGATGTAGGACTATACCTGACTTAAGTGTACAGTTTAACAGTCGTGATTCTAGCGTGGAGTGACGTTCTAAAAAAGGACTATTATATATAGGCAAACAAGCTAGCAAGCCCTCCTACTTAGAGCTTGCGCGCACTTGGGTGCAGTTATAAACAAACCTAAATCGGCCTAGAGTGGGCAAATCTATTAGTCCAGCAGCCCTGTCAGACACACCCGGGCAGTGTACTTTACGCATGGGGGAGGGATGAGGGGAAGGATACACAGACATAGGAATGATGGGGAGATTGGGGGGGGGGGGAGAAAAAAAAAAAAGAAAAGAGCAGGGGGCTATCTCAGATGCTTAAATTCTGCAAAGCATGACTTACTGGCACGCATGCCAATCCCGCCAAGCTGATTCTCTAATTTTACTTGTGTCGCCCCTGAAGCTGGGGAATGGCAGCTAACGCCTCAGATACCGCCGGGGATAATTGGGCTGCAATCTCTGCACGCAAAAACACTCCTCCAGGAGATTAAGAGGAACCGCAGGGCACTGACTGTGTTAAGGCTTGGGACACGTGAGGAGAAAGCTGCTAAGTGACAAAAAGTCTGTCTTGTACATTAAAGTTCTCTGAACACTAAGGTAATGGGGGTTCAACTGGACTCTCTAAACAATGCTTGCACTCAGCAGGGGACACAGAATCATGGTCCATCTTGCAAGAAACAAAAAAAAAAAAAAAAAAAAAAAAAAAGAAGAACTACTGAAGACACACCAGTCCAGTGCCTGCTCCCTGCCCCAATATTCCTGCAGCAGAAATAATAGTCCCAAAGTTGTGCAGACTTATAGTGCCAAACTTCTTTTCTTCTATATATATAAAGCAAGCAAAAACATAAATTATGCTTACCTGATAATTTCATCCATGGCATCATTCATTACTATTGGGAATTAAGAACCTGGCCACCAGGAGGAGGCAAAGACACCCTAGCTCTGCAGTCATTCTGCAGAGGGAACCAGAAACAGTAGAAATAGGGTAAAAAGGTGCCAGAAAATGAATAAATTTAGGGCCACCCAACGGAGATACGGGCGGGAGCAGTGGACTCTCCTCCCCTCGATCGAAATAAAATTATCAGGTAAGCATAATTTATGTTTTCCATCTAAAGGGGAGGAGAGTCCACGGCATCATTCATTACTATTGGGAACATACACCCAAGCTCTAGAGGACACTGAATGAGACCAGGAGGGTAAAAGGCAAGCCCTAATCTGAGGGCACCACAGCCTGCAAAACCTGTCTCCCAAAAATAGCTTCCGCAGAAGCAAAAACATCAAATTTGTAAAACTTTGTAAAAGTGTGTAAGGAGGACCAGGTAGCCGCCTTACAAATTTGCCCCATAGAAGCCTCATTCTTGAAGGCCCAAGACAAAGCCACAGCTCTAGTTGAATGAGTCGTGATCCTCTGAGGAGGTTTATGTCCCGCTGTCTCATAAGCCAAGCAAATCAAACTTCTCAACCAAAAAGACAAAGTAGCAGAGGCCCTTTGCCCCTTGCGCTTCCCAGAATACACCACAAAAAGAGATGTAGACTGTCTGAAATCCTTTGTAGCCTGAAGACAGAACTTCAAGGCACGAACCACATCCAGGTTATGAAGTAACCACTCCTTTGAAGAAGGGTTAGGACACAAAGAAGGAACAACTATTTCCTGATTGATGTTACGGTCAGACACCACCTTGGGGAGAAACCCCAAGCCAGTCCAAAGTACAGCCTTATCTGCATGAAACACCAGATAAGGAGGATCACATTGCATATACTCTGCATGCCGATGCAATAGCCAACAGGAAGAGAACCTTCGAGGACAGAATCTTGTCTATGGAATGCATGGGTTCAAACGGAACCCTCTGCAAAACCTTAAGGACTAAGTTTAAGCTCCAAGGTGTAGCCAACTGTCTAAAGACAGGCCTGATTCTAGACAGAGCCTGAACCAAAGATTGAATGTCAGGGAGCTCAGTGAGTCTCCTATGCAACAAAACCGACAATGCCAAAATCTGTCCCTTTAAAGAACTAGCGGCAAGACCCTTCTCCAAACCATCTTGGTGAAAGGACAGAATCCTGGATATCTTCACCTTATGAGAAGGATATCCATGCTTCCCATACCAGGACAAGTAAGTCCTCCACACCTTAAGGTAGATGTGACGAGTGACTGGCTTCCTTGCCTGAATTAGAGTATCAATCACGTTTTCTGAAAAGCCTCTCTCTTGGCTAAGACTAAGTGTTCAATCTCCACGCAGTTCGCCTCAGAGAATCTAGATTTTGATAATGAAAAGGACCCTGTACTAGCAGATCCCTGCGACCGTGTAACCTCCATGGAGGAGACGACATCCCCGCCAGATCCGCAAACCACGCCCTCCGCGGCCACGACGGAGCAATCAGAATAGCCAAAGCTAATTCCTGCTTGATGCAGGCCCCTACACGAGGTAGAGGAAGAGCCAGATACGGGTCGCGGTCCAGGGATCCCCAGGCAGAGCTGATAGATGCAATCTCCCAGGATGGTCTCAGGAAGGATGTCCCTTGGAACAGTTGTCCCGGACGGATCCATCAAGAGAGGGAGGGGTCTGTATGATCGCCGTTCCACTGCCTCAACATGCACAACTGAGGAGGTCAGAGATGGAACCTGGCAAATGGAATGACATCGATGCTGGACATGAGCCCGATCACCTCCATACTCTGAGCCACAGAGGGACTGGAGTTTGACTGAAGGGCAAGAAATATTCTCATGGATATAGAATCTATTATCGTTCCCAGGAACTCCACCCTGTTACTGGGAATCAGGGAGCTCTTTCCTGGGATTATCTTCCAACCGTGAGATTGGAGCAAAAGCGCCCTCAAGTGGCGGCCTGAACGATGGCAGTCTGAACGATGGTGGCTGAACTAGGATATAGTCCAAATAGGGCGCTACAGAAATGCCTCTGGACCTGGCTACTGCAAGCAGTGCCCCCAGAACCTGCGTGAAGACTCTTGGGGCCGTCACCAGACCAAAGGGAAGGGCCACAAATTGGAAATGTTGATCCAGAAACGCAAATCTCAGGAACCCGAAGTGATCCCTGTGGATTGGCACATGAAGGTAGGCATCCTTCAAGTCTATTGTCGTCATGAACTGCCCCTCTTGAACTAGGGGCAGAATAGATCTGATCCATTTTGAACAATGGAACAGCCAGAAACTTGTTAAAACATTTTAGGTCTAGAATCGGGCAGAAAGTACCCTCCTTCTTTGGGACCATGAAAAAGGTTTGAATAGTACCCTAGACCCCTTTCTGCTGGGGGTACTGGTACAAAACCTCAGAGAGAAAAGAGATCCCTCACACAGTCTAGAAAGGCTTCTCTGTTTTCTGGTCTGGAAGACAGATTTGACAGGCGGAATCTGCCCCTGGGCTGATAAGTTCTAAACCCTATCCTGTATCCTTTGGCAACAACCTCCAGAACCCAAAGGTCCTGAACGTCCTGCAACCAGGCCTCTGAAAAGAGATAATCTGCCCCCTAATTGGTGCGGAGACCGGTCAGGGGCCAGCCCTTCATGCCGACTTTGTTTTGGCGGGCTTATTGTTCTGCTTGGACTTGTTCCAAGACTGAGCTGGCTTTCAAGCACCCTTAGACTGATACGCTTTTGTGGCGGGCTGCTGGCGTGGGGCCTTATCTGCACGAAAGGGACGAAAAGTAGATCCCTTACGTTTAACCTTCTTATCCTGCAGTAGGAAAGCACCCTTGCCTCCCGTCACTGTTGATATGATCGAATCTAATCCATGTCCGCAGACCACGAGCCCTGCAGGCTAGTACAGAAAATCCCGAAAAAACATAATTTATGTAAGAATTTACCTGACAAATTAAAGCTTCTGATCAACAGAAGCTTTATTCTTAAAAGCCCAGGAAGTAGAAACTGACCTAGTAGAATGAGCCGTAATCCTCTGAGGCAGGGATTTACCTGACTCCAAATAAGCATGATGAATCAAAAGCTTTAACCAAGATGCCAAAGAAATGGCAAAGCCTTCTGACCTTTCCTAGAACCAGAAAAAATAACAAATAGACTAGCTTCAACATATTTCAAAGCTCTTACCACATTCTAAAGAACGTAAAGATCTCTCCAGAGAATTCTTAGGATTAGGACACAACGAAGGGACAACAATTTCTCTACTAATGTTGTAATTCACAACTTTGGGTAAAAATTTAAATGAAGTCCGCAAAACCGCCTTATCCTGATGAAAAATCATGATATAAACTCATCTACCAGAAGAGATGGCCAAAAGGAACAATATTTTCCAAGAAAGTAATTTAATGTCCAGAGAATGGATAGGCTCAAACGAAGGAGCCTGTAAAGCCCTCAAAACCAAATTAAGACTCCAAGGAGGAGAGATTGACTTAATGACAGGCTTGATACGAACCAAAGCCTGTACAAAACAATGAATATCAGGAAGATTAGCATTTTTTTCTGTGGAACAGAACAGAAAGAGCAGAGATTTGTCCTTTCAAGGAACTTGCAGACAAACCCTTATCCAAACCATCCTGAAGAAACTGTAAAATTCTAGGAATTCTAAAAGAATGCTAAGAGAATTTATGAGAACACCATGAAATGTAAGTCTTCCAAACTCTGTAATAAATCTTTCTAGACACAGATTTGCAAGCCTGCAACATATTATCAATCACTGAGTCAGAGAAACCTCTATGACTAAGCACTAAGCGTTCAATCTCCATACCTTCAAATTTAATGATTTGAGATCCTGATAGAAAAATGGGCCTTGAGATAGAAGGTCTGGCTTTAACGGAAGTGGCCAAGGTTGGCAACTAGACATCCGAACAAGATCCGCATACCAAAACCTGTGTGGCCATACTGGAGCCACCAGCAGTACAAATGAACGCTCCAATATGATTTTGGAAATCACTCTTGGAAGAACTACTAGAGGCGGAAAGATATAAGCAGGTTGATAACTCCAAGGAATTGTCAACGCATTCACTGCTTCCGCCCGAGGATCCCTGGACAGATACCTGGGAAGTTTCCTGTTTAGATGAGAAGCCATCAAATCTATTTCTGGAAGCCCCCACATCTGAACAATCTGAAAAAATACATCTGGGTGAAGAGACCACTCCCCCGGATGTAAAGTCTGGCGACTGAGATAATCCGCTTCCCAATTGTCTATACCTGGGATATGGACCGCAGAGATTAGGAGCTGGAATCAGCCCATGCGAGTATCCGAGATACTTCTTTCATAGCTCTGAGAATCGCACGGAGTTCCAAAATATTGATTGGTAATCTCGCCTCTTAAGATTTCCAAACCCCTTGCACTGTCAGAGATCCCCAAACAGCTCCCCAACCTGAAAAACTCGCATCTGTTGTGATCACAGCCCAGGTTGGTTGAACAAAAGAGGCCCCTTGAACTAAACAATGGTGATCTAACCACCAAGTCAGAGATAGTCGAATATTGGGATTTAAGGATATTAATTGTGATATCTTTGTATAATCCCTGTACCATTGGCTCAGCATACAAAGCTGAAGAGATCTCATGTGAAAACGAGCAAAGGGGATCGCGTCCGATGCTGCAGTCATGAGACCTAAAACCTCCATGCACATAGCTACTGAAGGGAATGATTGAAACTGAAGGTTCTGACAAGCTGAGACCAATTTCAGACGTCTTTTGTCTGTTAGAGACAAAGTCATGGATACTTTGGAATCCTAAAAAGGTTACCCATGTCTGAGGAATCAAAGAACTTTTTGGTAAATTGATCCTCCAACCATGTCTGAAGAAACAACACTAGTTGATTTGTGTGAGATTCTGCAGAATGTAAAGACTGAGCAAGTACCAAGATATCGTCCAAATAAAGAAACACTGCAATACCCCGCTCTCTGATTACAGAGAGTAGGGCACCGAGAACCTTTGAAAAGATCCTTGGAGCTGTTGCTAAGCCAAAAGGAACAGCAACAAATTGGTAATGCTTGTCTAGAAAAGAGAATCTCGGGAACTGATAGTGATCTGGATGAATCGAAATATGAAGATATGTATAAGTCTATTGTGGGCATATAATGCCCTTGCTGAACAAAAGGCAGAATAGTCCTTTTAGTCACCATCTTGAATGTTGATATTCTTACATAACGATTCAAAATTTTTAGATCCAGAACTGGTCTGAAAGAATTCTCCTTCTTTGGAACAATGAACAGATTTGAATAAAACCCCAGACCCCGTTCCTGAAAAGGAACTGGCACAATTACCCCAGATAACTCCAGGTCTGAAACACACTTCAGGAAAGCCTGAGCCTTTACTTTGAAACCTATTCTGTACCCTTGAGAAACAATGTTCTGAATCCAATGATTTTGGATTGAATTGATCCAAACATCCTTGTAAAATCTTAGTCTGCCCCCTACCAGCTGCGCTGGAATGAGGGCCGCACCTTCATGCAGACTTGGGGGCTGATTTTGATTTTTTAAACGGCTTGGATTTATTCCAGACTGGAGAGGGCTTCCAATTGGAAATCATTCCCTTAGGGGAAGGGTCAGGTTTCTGTTCCTTATTCTGACAAAAGGAACAAAAACGATTAGCAGCCCTGAATTTACCCTTAGATTTTTTATCCTGAGGCAAAAAAGCTCCCTTCCCCCCAGTGACAGTTAAAATAATAAAATCCAACTGAGAACCAAATAATTTATTACCCTGGAAAGAAAGAGATAGCAACGTTGAGTTAGAAGTCATATCAGCATTCCAAGATTTAAGCCATAAAGCTCTTCTAGCTAAAATAGCTAAAGACATATATCTGACATCAATTCTAATGATATCAAAAATGGCATCACAAATGAAATTATTAGCATGTTGAATTAGCTTAACAATGCTATACACATTATGATCTGGTACTTGTTGCGCTAAAGTTTCCAACCAAAAAGTTTAAGCAGCAGCAACATCAGCCAAAGAAATTGCAGGCCTAAGAAGATGACCTGAACATAAATAAGCCTTCCTTAGATAAGATTCAAGCTTCCTATCTAAAGGATCTTAAAAGAAGTACTATCTGCCATAGGAATAGTAGTACGCTTTGCAAGAGTAGAGATGGCCCCATCAACTTTGGGGATCTTTTCCCAAAACTCCAATCTATCAGTCGGCAAAGGATACAGTTTCTTAAACCTTGGAGGAGTAAATGAAGCACCCAATCTATTCCATTCCCTAGAAATTACATCTGAAATAGCATCAGGAACTGGAAAAACCTCTGGAATAACTACATGAGGTTTAAAAACCCAATTTAAACGTTTACTGGTTTTAATATCAAGGGGACTAGTCTCCTCCATATCTAATGCAATCAACACCTCTTTTAATAAGGAACGAATATACTCCATTTTAAGTAAGTATGAAGATTTGTCAGTGTCAATATCCGAGCCAGAATCTTCTGAACCAGCTAGATCCTCATCAGATATAGATAAATCAGAATGTTGTCGGTCACTTAAAAATTCATCAATTTTATGAGAAGTTTTAAAAGACCTTTTACGTTTATTAGAAGGTGGTATTGACAGACAAAGCCTTCTGGATAGAATTAGAAACAAAATCTCTCACATTAACAGGAATATCCTGAGCATTAGATGTTGAAGGAATAACAACAGGTAATGGATTACTACTAACGGAAATTTTTTCTGCATGTAAAAGTTTGTCATGACAATTATCACAAACTACAGCCGGAGAAAGTGTTACCACAAGTTAACAACAAATGCACTTAGTTTTGGTAGAACCGACATCAGGCAGCAGGATTCCAATAGTGGATTCTGAAACAGGATCAGATTGAGACATCTTGCAATATGTAAGAGAAAAAATAACATAAAGCAAAATAATAAATTTCCTTATATGACAGTTTCAGGAATGGGAAAAAATGCAAACAGAATAAGCCTCTGGAAACCAGAAGCAAAAATACATGAAGACTTAAATAATGTCAAAAAGTCTGGCGCCAAGTATGACCCACAACTGACAAAATATTTTTTGCCGCCAAAAACGTCTGCAACAAACACGAGCGTCATAGATGACGCAACTACGTGAAAATTCTTGGCGCCAACTAAGACGCCGTAAATAACAAACTTAATTCTCACGCCAAAAAAGTCTTGCACCAAGAATGACGCAATAAATTATAGCATTTTGCGCACCCGCGAGCCTAACAGCCCGCAATTGAGAAAAAAAGTAAATTTTAAAAATTTCAGGTAAGAATTTTTTTCTTTTTCTTTTTTATATGTGCATTTCCCAAAATGAAACTGACAGTCTGCAAAAAGGAAATATACTGATAAACCTGAATCATGGCAAATATAAGTACAAACATTATATTTAGAACTTTACATTTAAAGTGCCAAACCATAGCTGAGAGTGTCTTAATAAAGGAAAACATATTTACCAAAAGACACTCATCTACATAAAGTAGATAGCCAAACCAGTACTGAAACGAGAATCAGCAGAATCAGCAGAGGTAATGGTATATAATATATATCGTCGATCTGAAAAGGGAGGTAGGAGATGAATCTCTACGACCGATAACAGAGAACCTATGAAATAGATCCCTGTTAGGATGACCATTGCATTCAATAGGCAATACTCCCTTCACATCCCTCTGTCATTCACTGCACTCCGAGAGGAACCGGGCTTGAGCATGCTGCGAAGCGCATATCAACGTAGAAATCTAGCACAAACTTACTTCACCACCTCCATAGGAGGCAAAGTTTGTAAAACTGAATTGTGGGTGTGGTGGGGGTGTATTTATAGGCATTTTGAGGTTTGGGAAACTTTGCCCCTCCTGGTAGGAATGTATATCCCATACGGTACTAGCTCATGGACTCTTGCCAATTACATGAAAGAAATTAGCATTCAGGCGAACAATTTGTATATTGGCATCACAAATAAAAGAATTAGCTACCCTCAAGGACTTAATTCTCTCCTGTATTTCGTCGAGGGGAGTCTCCCTCTCGACCATATCAGACTGATTCGCACCAGAATGTTGCAGCTCCGGCAACCGCCACTACCGGCTGAAAAACAAACCCTGTGTGTTGAAACATGTTCCTCAACATGTTTTCTAACTTTTTATCCATGGGCTCTTTGAACGACAAACTATCCTCAAGAGGAATCGTCGTTCGCTTGGCGAGCGTAGACATAGCACCATCCCCCACAGCTCAAGCTGAGAGTCTGGGACGGGGAACAGTTTCTTAAATGAAGAAGGGGAAAATGAAGAACCTAATCTCTCCCATTCATTCTTAATAATATTAGCCATCTTAACAGGAACCGGGAAGGTCTGAGGTACCACCCTGTCCTCATACACTTTATCAAACATAGGAATCAAAGGTTCCTCCGGTAGTTTCGGTTCCAGAACATGGAGAGTAGCAAGCACCTGCTTCAGCAAAAAGCGCAAATTTTCCATCCTAAACCTAAAGCCAGGCTCCTCTGCAGACGGAGCTTGAGATGACATGGATGACACCGGATCGCAACATTTTACCCTACGCTTGCGCTTAGCAGAAAGTAGTAAGGCACTAATCACCTTCGAGACCACCGTTTGCAGTTGATGCGCAAAGTCTGGCGGCCTACGGATTTCCCCCAAAGGAGAGATAGATATGCCCTGGGGTGCTGCATGTGTACTCGGAGACTAATGTAGGGGACACACCTCATGGGACGGGGAGCCCTCAGAGGTGGACGGCTCAGTAGTACTAGACATTCTCTTCTTTTGAGAAGCCGAGACCTTATCAAGGCAAGGAGAACATAGTTGAGCAGGTGGATCTACCGGAACCTCCTCACAATAAACACAGGTACTAAACTAAGTAAAAGAGGCAGTACCTTTCTAAGGCGTCAGAGTCCTCCATAGCTTACGGTTTTGTTACGGACTAGTATAAAAACAGAATTTATGCTTACCTGATAAATTACTTTCTCCAACGGTGTGTCCGGTCCACGGAGTCATCCTTACTTGTGGGATATTCTCTTCCCCAACAGGAAATGGCAAAGAGTCCCAGCAAAGCTGGTCACATGATCCCTCCTAGGCTCCGCCCACCCCAGTCATTCGACCGACGGACAGGAGGAAATATATATAGGAGAAACCATATGATACCGTGGTGACTGTAGTTAGAGAAAATAATTCATCAGACCTGATTAAAAAACCAGGGCGGGCCGTGGACAGGACACACCGTTGGAGAAAGTAATTTATCAGGTAAGCATAAATTCTGTTTTCTCCAACATTGGTGTGTCCGGTCCACGGCGTCATCCTTACTTGTGGGAACCAATACCAAAGCTTTAGGACACGGATGAAGGGAGGGAGCAAATCAGGTCACCTAAATGGAAGGCACCACGGCTTGCAAAACCTCTCTCCCAAAAATAGTCTCCGAAGAAGCAAAAGTATCAAATTTGTAAAATTTGGCAAAAGTGTGCAGTGAAGACCAAGTCGCTGCCTTACATATCTGGTCAACAGAAGCCTCGTTCTTGAAGGCCCATGTGGAAGCCACAGCCCTAGTGGAGTGAGCTGTGATTCTTTCAGGAGGCTGCCGTCCGGCAGTCTCATAAGCCAATCGGATAATGCTTTTAAGCCAAAAGGAAAGAGAGGTAGAAGTCGCTTTTTGACCTCTCCTTTTACCAGAATAAACAACAAACAAGGAAGATGTTTGTCTGAAATCTTTAGTAGCCTCTAAATAGAATTTTAGAGCATGGACTACGTCCAAATTGTGTAACAAACGTTCCTTCTTTGAAACTGGATTCGGACACAAAGAAGGTACAACTATCTCCTGGTTAATATTTTTGTTGGAAACAACTTTCGGAAGAAAACCAGGCTTAGTACGCAAAACCACCTTATCTGCATGGAACACCAGATAGGGCGGAGAACACTGCAGAGCAGATAACTCTGAAACTCTTCTAGCAGAAGAAATTGCAACCAAAAACAAAACTTTCCAAGATAATAACTTAATATCTACGGAATGTAAGGGTTCAAACGGAACCCCTTGAAGAACTGAAAGAACTAGATTTAGACTCCAGGGAGGAGTCAAAGGTCTGTAAACAGGCTTGATCCTAACCAGAGCCTGAACAAATGCTTGAACATCTGGCACAGCTGCCAGTCTTTTGTGAAGTAAAACAGATAAAGCAGAGATCTGTCCCTTCAGAGAACTTGCAGATAATCCTTTCTCCAAACCTTCTTGTAGAAAGGATAGAATCTTAGGAATTTTTATCTTGTTCCATGGGAATCCTTTAGATTCACACCAACAGATATATTTTTTCCATATTTTATGGTAAATTTTTCTAGTTACAGGCTTTCTAGCCTGAATCAGAGTATCTATTACAGAATCTGAAAACCCACGCTTTGATAAAATCAAGCGTTCAATCTCCAAGCCGTCAGTTGGAGGGAAACCAGATTCGGATGTTCGAATGGACCCTGAACAAGAAGGTCCTGTCTCAAAGGTAGCTTCCATGGTGGAGCCGTTGACATATTCACCAGGTCTGCATACCAAGTCCTGCGTGGCCACGCAGGAGCTATCAAGATCACCGAGGCCCTCTCCTGATTGATCCTGGCTACCAGCCTGGGGATGAGAGGAAACGGTGGGAATACATAAGCTAGGTTGAAGGTCCAAGGTGCTACTAGTGCATCTACTAGAGTCGCCTTGGGATCCCTGGATCTGGACCCGTAGCAAGGAACCTTGAAGTTCTGACGAGACGCCATCAGATCCATGTCTGGAATGCCCCATAATTGAGTTATTTGGGCAAAGATTTCCGGATGGAGTTCCCACTCCCCCGGATGGAATGTCTGACGACTCAGAAAATCCGCTTCCCAATTTTCCACTCCTGGGATGTGGATCGCAGACAAGTGGCAGGAGTGATCCTCCGCCCATTGAATTATCTTGGTCACTTCTTTCATCGCCAGGGAACTCCTTGTTCCCCCCTGATGATTGATATATGCAACGGTCGTCATGTTGTCTGACTGAAACCTTATGAATTTGGCCTTTGCTAGTTGAGGCCAAGCTCTGAGAGCATTGAATATCGCTCTCAGTTCCAGAATGTTTATCGGGAGAAGAGACTCTTCCCGAGACCATAGACCCTGAGCTTTCAGGGATTCCCAGACCGCGCCCCAGCCCACTAGGCTGGCGTCGGTCGTGACAATGACCCACTCTGGTCTGCGGAAGCTCATTCCCTGTGACAGATTGTCCAGGGTCAGCCACCAACGGAGTGAATCTCTGGTCTTTTGATCTACTTGAATCGTCGGAGACAAGTCTGTATAATCCCCATTCCACTGTCTGAGCATGCACAGTTGTAATGGTCTTAGATGAATTCGTGCAAAAGGAACTATGTCCATTGTTGCAGCCATCAATCCTATTACTTCCATGCACTGCGCTATGGAAGGACGAGGAACAGAATGAAGTACTTGACAAGAGCTTAGAAGTTTTGATTTTCTGACCTCTGTCAGAAAAATCCTCATTTCTAAGGAATCTATTATTGTTCCCAAGAAGGGAACTCTTGTTGATGGGGACAGAGAACTTTTTTCTTTGTTCACCTTCCATCCGTGAGATCTGAGAAAGGCTAGGACGATGTCCGTATGAGCCTTTGCTTTTGACATGGACGACGCTTGAATCAGGATGTCGTCCAAGTAAGGTACTACTGCAATGCCCCTTGGTCTTAGAACCGCTAGAAGGGACCCTAGTACCTTTGTGAAAATCCTTGAAGCAGTGGCTAATCCGAATGGAAGTGCCACAAACTGGTAATGCTTGTCCAGAAAAGCGAACCTTAGGAACTGATGATGTTCCTTGTGGAAAGGAATATGTAGGTACGCATCCTTTAAATCCACGGTAGTCATAAATTGATTTTCCTGGATAGTAGGTAGGATCGTTCGAATAGTTTCCATTTTGAACAATGGTACCCTGAGAAATTTGTTTAGGATCTTTAGATCCAAAATTGGTCTGAATGTTCCCTCTTTTTTTGGGAACTATGAACAGATTGGAATAAAATCCCATTCCTTGTTCTCTTATTGGAACTGGATGTATCACTCCCATCTTTAACAGGTCTTCTACACAATGTAAGAATGCCTGTCTCTTTATTTGGTTTGAAGATAATTGAGACCTGTGGAACCTTCCCCTTGGGGGTAGTTCCTTGAATTCCAGGAGATAACCTTGAGAAACTATTTCTAGCGCCCAAGGATCCTGAACATCTCTTGCCCAAGCCTGAGCAAAGAGAGAAAGTCTGCCCCCCACTAGATCCGGTCCCGGATCGGGGGCTATCCCTTCATGCTGTTTTGGTAGCAGTGGTAGGCTTCTTGGCCTGCTTACCCTTGTTCCAGCCTTGCATTGGTTTCCAGGCTGGTTTGGGTTGTGAAGTATTACCCTCTTGCTTAGAGGATACAGAATTAGAGACTGGTCCGTTTCTGCGAAAGGGACGAAAATTAGGCTTATTTTTAGCCTTAAAAGACCTATCCTGTGGGAGGGCGTGGCCCTTTCCCCCAGTGATGTCTGAAATAATCTCTTTCAAATCAGGTCCAAATAATGTTTTAAACACCAAAAAACTCTTAACCATCTCCGTGGAGATGTTGCCTGTGCAACTGCAAAGAGAATGACTGGTGTGGGCGGAGCCTAGGAGGGATCATGTGACCAGCTTTGCTGGGACTCTTTGCCATTTCCTGTTGGGGAAGAGAATATCCCACAAGTAAGGATGACGCCGTGGACCGGACACACCAATGTTGGAGAAATATAAACAATGGCACCTTTATAACCTCCAATGGCCAGGGCACTCACCACCTCCTAGGACCAGGACCACAGAAACCGTTACGTCTCCTGTACTGTCAGTCCAGCAAGGAAGTAGATTAGGCCACACCCGGACAGCAGGAATGCCTCGCAGGACCGCCCCTGCACTAGGGAGAAAACGTGCCAAAAACAGCCACGGAATACTCCTGGAAGGAAAGTTCATCCATTGCCAGAGCCTCATCTCACACATATCGCAGCAATGACACAATAAACAATATTATGTATAACCCCCCCCCTGTTCAATAATCCCCTTACTAGGGATGTTAACCCTTGATTCTATGAAGATAAATGGCATCACACCTCTGCGTTATGTGTAAAAAAATGAAACAATCTTACCAGAATCTACGCCGTGGAACAGGAACACAGCCTCTCAAGTGTAGTAGCATCACTCCTGACATGGACTTGAGTGTAGGAAGCAGGCAGCGAAACTCAACAGCTCCATAAGCAATCAGCGTTGACAATATGAGTCGGGATGGCTTTGCAGAAAGACTCTCCCTGCATCTCCGGACTCTAACTTTCACCCAATCTTTCACTGAGAGGCTGACAGGACTACTTAAAACTCCAGTCCCATTTCGTATAAGAGACTACTCCGAATCTTCCGACACATCTCTGCCAACCTCCTGTGACGAAAGGCAAAGAATGACTGGGGGGTGAGGGAAGTGGGGGAGGTCATTTAAGCCTTTGGCTAGGGTGTATTTGCCGCCTCCTCGTGGCCAGGTTCTTATTTCTCACACATAATGAATGAAGCCGTGGACTCTCCTCCCCTTTAGATGGAAAGCATGTGATAAGAGGCCGTCTTTAGTGGCTTAGAAACAGACAGAAATTTAGAGGTTTAAAGATTATAAAGTATATTAATATATCAATGTTGATTTTGTGCAAAGCTGGGGAATGGGTAGTAAAGGCATTACCTATCTTTTTAAACAATAACAATTCTGGTGTACTGTCCCTTTAAGGACCTAGTTTTTGTTTTTTTTAAACATTGAGGCAAGAGTGAGAATTAGTATAAACTGCAATCTTGATCGATTCTACTGGAAATAGTTTGTAAGGCCACTGGTACAGAACTAGGAACTCTTTCAGGAAAAGGAGATGACCTGATTACCAAAAATACTGGCATCCACTGAAATACTTGTGGGTGAGAAAGTGATCCATTACATGGAGGGGTGATCAAAATGGGTATCAAAATATTACAACTTTAGCAGAACAATGGCACCATGCCTAACCTTTTGTGTTTCTATGTGCTTCTCTAAAATCTCTTGTTTTTTCTTCCTTACATCTTGCTGAAGTTTTAGAGCTTCCTGTGGGGGGGGAAAATGAATATATTAACACCAAAACAAGAGCAGCGCATTATTTTAATATTAAAACAATTTCCATCTCTATGTATAATTATTTATTTGGAGTTGTCTTCAACTTTTATTCTGTTATCATATAGGTTTTAGATTCCCCAACTAACATTTGGGCAAGAAAAGCATATCTAGCAGAAATAGAAAGAATCACCTGTTTTTTCTTGTGAGCTTCAGTGATTTCAATTGCATTAGGATACTGTAGAGATTTATGCAAAGCCTTCAATGCTGCTGGATTATAAACTGTTTTTGTAAGACCTGTTGAAGTGGACAGCACCTGTTAAAACATAAAAGGTAATTCAAGAAAAAGAATATTACATTTACAAGTTACATTAAAGTCCATACAAAAAAAAAAATACACAATTCTCCATTACAGAATTGTAAAACATGAAGAATTGTCTCTTGCACTTTCCCCTATCCAAATGAAGCACACTCCCGCTGCATTTTCATTTACTTTAAAAGGATGTTGGTGTTTTTCTTTACACTTAAAGGGACACTAAAGTCAAAATTAAACTTGCATGTTTCAGATAGATCTTTCCAATTTAGGTCTATTATGAAATTGTACAATTTATTAGCACTATTTCTGAGGCACCAGCTCCTGCTAAACATGTGCAAGACATCAGTGTTTAAGTATATATGAGTCTGTGATTGGCTGATGGCTGTCACATAATACGGGTCCAGCAAGTGGAAAACAAAATGTATGCTTACCTGATAAATGTATTTCTTGACACGGTGAGTCCACAGATCATCTAATTACTATTGGGATATTAACCTCCTGGCCAGCAGGAGGCGGCAAAGAGCACCACAGCACAGCTGTTAAATATCACCTCCCTTCACTCCAACTCCAGTCATTCGACCGAAGTAAAGGAGAGAAAGGAATCAACAAGGTGCAGAGGTGCCTGAGGTTTATAACATAACAAAAAAATACCCCGTCATCAAAAACAGGACGGGTTGTGGACTCACTGTGTCAAGAAATAAATACATTTATCAGGTAAGCATAAATTTTGTTTTTTTTCTAATGACACGGTGAGTCCACAGATCATCTAATTACTATTGGGAATCAATACCCAAGCTAGAGGACACAGATAAGGGAGGGACAAGACAGGAAACCTAAACAGAAGGCACCACTGCTTGAAGAACCTTTCTCCCAAAGGAAGCCTCAGCCGAGGCAAAAGTATCAAACTTATAGAATTTTGAAAAAGTGTGTAGAGAGGACCAAGTTGCAGCCTTGCAAATCTGTTCCACAGAAGCTTCATTTTTTTTTTTTAATGCCCAGGAAGAGGAAACAGCCCTCGTAGAATGAGCCATAACCTTCTCAGGAGGCTGCTGTCCAGCAGTTTCATAGGCGAAGCGAATTATACTCTTCAGCCACAAAGAAAGAGAAGTAGCCATAGCTTTCTGCTTCTTACGTTTTCCAGAGAAAACTACAAACAGAGCAGAAAACTGACGAAAATCCTTAGTCACCCGTAAATAGAATTTCAGAGCACGAACCACGTCTAGGTTGTGCAGAAGACGTTCCTTATGAGAAGAAGGATTAGGACATAAACTTCAGATCTGAAACTACTTTAGGAAGAAAACCTACTTTATCTGAATGAAAAATAAGGTATGGAGACTCATACTGTAAAGCGGAGAGCTCAGACTCTACGAGCAGAAGAAATAGCAACAAGAAACAAAACCTTCCAAGATAACAACTTAATATCTAAGGAGTGCATAGGCTCAAAACGGAGCCTCCTGAAGAACCTTAAGCACAAGATTAAGACTCCAGGGAGAAGTAACAGGTTTGAACACAGGCCTGACAGAACGATTGAACATCTGGAACCTCTGCCAGACATTTATGTAACAAAATAGACAAGGCAGAAATCTGACCCTTCAAGGAACTTGCCGATAAAAACCTTCTCCAAACCTTCTTGGAGAAAAGATAAAATCCTAGGAATCCGAACTCTACTCCAAGAGTAGCCTTTGGATTCACACCAATACAGATATTTTCGCCATATCTTATAGTAAATTTTCCTGGTAACAGGCTTGAGAGCCTGAATCAAGGTCTCAATGACTGAATCCGAAAAACCGCGCTTAGATAAAATTAAAGCGTTCAATCTCCAAGCAGTCAGCTTCAGAGAAACTAGATTTGGATGAAGGAAGAGCACTTGAAGTAGAAGGTCCTTCCAAGGGGAGAGATGACATCTCCACTAGGTCTGCATACCAAATCCTGCAAGGCCACCAGGAGCAATGAGAATCACTGATGCTCTCTCTTGCTTGATCCGAGCAATGACTCGAGGAAGGAGAGCGAACAGAGGAAATAGGTATGCAAGACTGAAGTTCCAACGAACTGCCAGAGCATCTATCAGAAACGCCTGAGGGTCCCTGTACCTAGGGAGGTTGGCATTCTGACGAGATGTCATGAGATCTAGATCCGGCTTTCCCCATTTGAGAATCAAGTCGGAAAACACTTCCGGATGTAATTCCCATTCTCCCGGGTGAAAGGTCTGTCTGCTCATAAAATCTGCTTCCCAATTGTCTACTTCTGGAATGTGGATCGCAGATAGACAACAGTTGTGGGTCTCTGCCCACTGAATAATCTTGGACACCTCTTTCATGGCCAAAGAACTCAGAGTTCCACCATGATGTTTGATGTAAGCCACTGAGGATATGTCGTCCGACTGAAATCTGATAAACCGGGTAGAAGCTAACTGAGGCCAGGCCAGAAGAGCATTGAAGATTGCTCTTAGCTCTAAAATGAATTTTTGAGGAGACAGATCCACATAATCCCCGTTCCACTGCCTGAGCATGCATAATTGCAGAGGTCTGAGATGGAAACGAGCAAAAGGAATATCCATGGCAGCTACCATCAGACCTATTACCTCCATACATTGAGGCACTGATGGCTGATTAGAGGACTGAAGAGACAGACAAGAATAAAAAATCTTGGATTTTCTGACCTCTGTCAGAAATATCTTCATTAGAACTGAATCTATTATAGTTACCAAGAAGACTACCCTTGTAGATGGAATTAAGGAGCTCTTTTCCAGATTCACCTTCCAAACGTGAGAATGCAGGAAGAGTAAAAGCATCTCCGTGTGGGAGATTGCTAGTTGAAAGGACTGGGCCTGAACCAGAATGTCATCCAGATAAGGCACCACTGCAAAACCCTGTAACCGGAGCACTGCCAACAGAGATCCCAGAACCTTTGGAGCTGTAGCAAGTCCGAAGGGATGAGACACAAACTGAAAGTGTTTGTGGAGAAAGGCAAATCTCAGAAACTTGTGATGATCCCTGTGGATGGGAACATGAAGGTACGGATAGATCCCGAACACAACGTAAGAACGCCTCTTTTTATCTGGTCGACAGATAATCTTGAGAGAAGAAATCTGCCCCTGGGGGGGGAAAGGTCTTGAATTCTAGTTTGTATCCTTGGGACACAATGTCTATCACCCAAGGATCCTGAACATCCCAAACCCAAGCCTGAGCAAAAAAGGAAAGTCTGCACCCCACAAGATCCGGTCCTGGATCAGGGACAGACCCTTCATGCTGACTGATTCAATAGCGGGCTTCTTGGATTGCTTTCTCTTATTCCAAGATTGGTTGGGTCTCCAGGCAGGTTTGGACTGTTCCTGTTTTGTAGAGGGAGAATAAGGATTACCCTTGAAGTTTCGAAAGGAACGAAAATTACTCTGAAGTCCCTTCTGCTTATTTCTCTTATCCTGAGGAAGGAAATGTCCTTTTCCTCCTGTGTCAGAAATAATCTCAGCCAAGGCTGGGCCAAACAAGGTCTTACCCTTGTAAGGAATAGCCAAAAGCCTAGACTTAAACACATCTGCAGACCAAGATTTCAACCATAAAGCTCTGCGAGCCAGAATTGCAAAACTAGAAATCTTTGCTCCCAATTTGATAACCTGAAGGGAAGCATCAGACATAAAATAATTAGCCAATTTAAGAGCCTTAATCTTGTCCTGGATCTCTTCAAGGGGAGTGTCTGTATGAATGGAATCAGACAGCACATCAAATCAGTATGCCGCCGCACTACAAACAGTAGCGATAGACACCGCAGGTTGCCATTGTAACCCCTTATGAACATACATTTTCTTAAGAAAACCCTCCAGTTTCTTATCCATAAGATCCTTAAAAGAACAGCTATCCTCTATGGGAATAGTAGTTCTCTTAGCTAAAGTGGAAATTGCCCCTTACACCTTGGGTACCGTTTGCCAAGACTCCTTAATAGAGTCATCAATGAAAAAACATAATTTATGTAAGAACTTACCTGATAAATTCATTTCTTTCATATTAGCAAGAGTCCATGAGCTAGTGACGTATGGGATATACATTCCTACCAGGAGGGGCAAAGTTTCCCAAACCTTAAAATGCCTATAAATACACCCCTCACCACACCCACAATTCAGTTTAACGAATAGCCAAGAAGTGGGGTGATAAGAAAAAAGTGCGAAAGCATATAAAATAAGGAATTGGAATAATTGTGCTTTATACAAAAAAATCATAACCACCACAAAAAAGGGCGGGCCTCATGGACTCTTGCTAATATGAAAGAAATGAATTTATCAGGTAAGTTCTTACATAAATTATGTTTTCTTTCATGTAATTAGCAAGAGTCCATGAGCTAGTGACGTATGGGATAATGACTACCCAAGATGTGGATCTTTCCACACAAGAGTCACTAGAGAGGGAGGGATAAAATAAAGACAGCCAATTCCTGCTGAAAATAATCCACACCCAAAATAAAGTTTAATGAAAAACATAAGCAGAAGATTCAAACTGAAACCGCTGCCTGAAGTACTTTTCTACCAAAAACTGCTTCAGAAGAAGAAAATACAACAAAATGGTACAATTTGGTAAAAGTATGCAAAGAGGACCAAGTTGCCGCTTTGCAAATCTGATCAACCGAAGCTTCATTCCTAAACGCCCAGGAAGTAGAAACTGAACTAGTAGAATGAGCTGTAATCCTATGAGGCAGAGTCTTACCCGACTCAACATAGGCAAGATGAATTAAAGATTTCAACCAAGATGCCAAAGAAATGGCAGAAGTTTTCTGGCCTTTCTAAAACCGGAAAAGATAACAAATAAACTAGAAGTCTTTCGGAAAGACTTAGTAGCTTCAACATAATATTTCAAAGCTCTAATAACATCCAAAAAATGCCACGATTTCTCCTTAGAATTCTTAGGATTAGGACATAATGAAGGAACCACAATGTCTCTACTAATGTTGTTGGAATTCACAACTTAGGTAAAAATTCAAAAGAAGTTCGCAACACCGCCTTATCCTGATGAAAAATCAGAAAAGGAGACTCACAAGAAAGAGCAGATAATTCAGAA